>NW_003852416.1:10009588-10073463 GCF_000181295.1 Otolemur garnettii
TATAGCTTGCCGAACTTCTTTCTGGGCTCAGCTCCCCGTCTTTGACTTCATAGATTCTGATTCCAACCAGTTTTTCTTCCTTTGTTCAGGAGCCTCTGACCAGGGTTGCTACCAGTCAGCCATCTTCCCAGAATCCCCGGGATATCTGTTCTT
Source organism: Otolemur garnettii (assembly GCF_000181295.1). Lineage (NCBI taxonomy): Eukaryota > Metazoa > Chordata > Mammalia > Primates > Galagidae > Otolemur > Otolemur garnettii. Next base: position 10,009,742 of record NW_003852416.1, read on the forward strand.
GTTTATCATCTGTTACCCCCAGCAGACAGTCAGCCCCAAGAAGGCAGAGGTGTAAGCACGATTATATTCGTACATCTCACTCAAAACCATGTTCCTCTTCTTAAATTACTGTGTAGATTGAAACAATCAGATATCTCCAACTCTCAAATGATAGAATAAGACATAAATCAAACACTATAGCATGTTAGAACTTGGAGATAATCCAGTCCCCTCATTTCCCAGGGAGAAGGATTGAGACCTAGAGAGGTGAGGTGACTTGAACAAGGCTACATAATAGTCAAACTAGACCAGAGATCTAGTTATCAGTTTTAATTACAATCTAATAACTGCTACATTTTCTTGCTAAATATTACCAATGGGCTTCCAATAGGTAAAACTTGGTCTATTCAAGGTGATCAAACTGTTCTAGGTGGTCTAGGCCTTTTCTGGTTCTGTCTCCAAGAGAGCCCCTCAGTGATGGATAAATCAGATTCAAGACCCTCAAAGGGCCAGGGTATATGTGTGTGATGTTACTTCATCGGTGATGTGTAGGTAGATACATCCCCCCCCCCATGGTGTATATGTTTCTCCAAGTCATAAAGAACCTGAGTAATACATACTACTGTTGACAGATGAACATTTCCTCAGAAGCCTTAACTAGCTTTGGGTCATCAATAGAAAATCAACACTCCCAATATCAGCAGATAAACTTTGAATTCAGAAACATTTTCTTTCTTATCAGGAATCTTGGTTCCAACAATCCATTTTCTTAGGGCAAACATGTGTCTTCTCCGACTGCTTAAACCACAGCGACTTATTTTTCTCATCATTCTTGAGGCTAGAAGTCTGAGATTAGGGGCCAGCAGGGTCAGTTCTCTAGCGGGTTCTCCTGGCCCCAGGTGGCTGCCTGCCCTGCCATGTGCTCATGGGTCTTTCTTCAGTGCAGGCACATGGACAAGATCTTCCCCGAGTCCTCTTCTTGTAAGGTCAACAGTCCTATCAGCCCAGGACTGCACCCTCATAACCTAATTCAACTGTAATTACCTCTTAAAATCCCTGTCCCAAAATACAGAGGGTGCCAAAGACACATACATTTTAAGAGAGGAAAATAACTGTATGAACGACTGATAATGTTTGTTATGTTGTATTTTGTATCTTGAATCTCTTGTGATTGCAGAAGCCAAATGTGGCTTGAGTTTTATAATTGTAAGGCAGAGTTTTCATTTCTTAAACTCTGTTTACCTTTTTTTTTGGCAACTTCTGTAGGTTACACTGGTGCTTCCACACAGCCCTTGCAGGCACAGGAGAGACCAGAGAAACAGGGTTAGAAGGGAGAGGAGAGAGCTCTGCAAACCCTGCTCCAGAGGCCCAGAGTGGCACATAGTCTGATGACAGCTGCAGGGACAGGCCAGGAGACCCTTGGCCCTAGGAGAGGCATGCCATTGGCACCTTCGGTAAGTGTTGTCCCACTGGTGAGTGCTGGCCTGGCACAGGTGGAAGGTAATAGTTGGGTCTGAGACAACATCAATCCCCTTTCCATCCACTGTGTTCTTTTCCTTCAGCTTCATTCTTCGTGACGGGAATGAAAGCCTTGAGCACGCAGTCAAGCCCTAGCAGAGTATTGCAACGCCCCTTCACACCTGTCTGGCTGAACAAGGCTTTAGGTAAGTGCATCTCAACATTTCATGGGCGTAGAAATCCTCTGAGCATCTGGCTGTGGATTCTGATTTAATAGGTTTGTGTTTCTAATGAGCTCATAGGCTTGCTGATGCTGCTGCTCTGAGACCACACTGGGAGCAAGCAAGGCTCTGAAAATACTAATGGACTGCCTCAGAAACCCACCCTACTTAGATTTCCAGAGGTGGAAGTAACCTAGTCCTTTTGCACATTGATTTCTCTTTAATCATGTTGCAAGTCTTGCCGCAGTGATTTTCTTTCTCGCCTCCTTAGACAACCCTGTTGTCTCTTCCCAGGTAACCCCTCTCCTTGGTCCTCCCCGACATCCTCCCTCCCAGTCCTTCAGGGAAAGGGGTGTTTGTGGAGCTCACGTGTACCTGACTGGACTTGGATAGGGCTCCAGGGAAAATGTGAGACAGTTAATCTCAAGCTGATCCAGAATTGCAGCTAAGCCCCCGAGAGGACCTGAAGGCAGTGCCAACTACGAGTATCAATTTACTTCTTAAAATGCTTTTGCCCAAAAGCAATCACACAGCAGCTCTCAGGATCCCCGAACTGTCACGGCCTATCTGGGTGCTGTTGGTCTGTTCGGACTTTATTTTTAGGTTCTTCATTAAAACAATATACTCATAATTATACTGACACAGAAGTCTCGTGTCCTGATCAAGGATTGTGACATTAAGGACAAGCATCCAAATTAGATTGCTTTAATAATTTTCTATGCCAAACGATTTAGAGAAAGGAACACACGAAAAAATAGCTTTCTGACCAGCTTCCACACATGGCGTCTTATCTTTTCTGAAAACCACAACTATAAAGAGAAAAAAAAAAATCCTTAACCATGTGAGAATTTGTAAACTTGGAAAATTTTGTCTTCAGTGGCCTCAGTTTCCTCCCCCAAACACACAAGTCTGTGGGTCTCCTTCTTTAGTGGAGCCCGGTTGTCTCATTCTGTCTTTCTCTCCACTACTGACAACTGGTTCTCAAGATCATTTCTGTGGGCGTATGAATTTGAGCCATTTCCATTGTTCTCTCTTACATACATGATTATGTATGTAAGCCTCATCTCTGACTGCATAAAGGACTTGGTTGCCTGGTAAATAATTTCAGGGAATAGCTAGTTCACAATGGGTGACCTTCCTGAAACTGCCTTTGAAAATGACAATAAACATCAACTCTTGTGGGGTGTCTTGTGCCTGGTGGCTTGCATTAATCTGCACCGGCCACTGTAACAAAGCACCACACTCCAGGTAGCTTAAAGAACAGAAATGTGTTTCCTCACAGTCCTGGAGACTGTTAAGTTCCAGCCCAAAAACGTTAGCAGGTTTGGTTACTCCTGAGACCTTTCTGCTTGACTGGAAGATCGCTGCCATCTCTGTGTCCTTACCCGGCCTCTGCTTTGTGTGCAAGCATCCGTGTGTCCCTTTGTGTGACACCTCTCATGTTAGATTCTGGCCTCACCCTTAAGACCTTTATTAACCTTAATTGCTTCTCTAAAGGGCTTATCTTAAGTAGGACATGAACATAAAAATTTGGGAGGGACACATAATTCAGTCCATAATAGGCTTCTATTTGTGCCTTTGTCACTCACATAACTTGTCAATGTTTCCTTTTGGAGAATATCTGAGTCCGATGCCTCACGTGTCTCATATAATACTTCTAATGTGCCTGCTGGTAGATTCCTGGGTGAACTAGCTGGTAGATTCTACCCAGTGAAGTCATTCAAATGCAATTGCCAGCCTGCTTCTAATGCCTTGGCTCTAATCTCCCCTTCTATTTGGGATCTAGGGAAGGGAATCTAAAAATAGTAACTTGGTCTATCACCCCTCTTGCAGAGTCTGCCTGCCAGTTGCCTCTATTCAGAAGGGAACTGCTGAGATGGCAGCCGCAGAGAAAGTCAAAGAAGTCAGTACAACACATACTGGCGCAGGTCAGGGCCTACTGTCCTGAGATATCCATCCTTCATCCTACCCTGCTCTGCTGTGCAGTATAGGGAGCCGTACCTCTCAGGTTCTCTTGCTGTCTGGCTCCTGGGGGATCCAGCCAATGGGCCACACTGGCAGAAGGCAGGAAGGCAAGAAGGCCGGAATCAGAGAGATATCTCTCCATCTCTCTCCATTCTCCATTGGATCCCTGGTGATAGCAGTATCTCTTGCAGTACTCCAACATATACAGAGCAGCCCTTAGGAGCTGTGGGGACACCACCTCTGCCCATTGTGCCTCCAGCCCCAGAGATGGTAGCAGCTTCCTGCTGTTTCTAATCTCTGGGATGTTTCACTGGCTCCCTTTCATCTTCTCCACTATTACTGATTTCCCAAATCAAATTCCCTAAGCATGAATGTCCCAAAGTGGTTCCTATTTTCTAAATAATATAATAATCTTTGTACCTACCTCGTACTCTAAGAATTAAAGGAGAGACAACACTCAGCATATAATAAGTGCTCAAGACATATAAAATATTTTTAAATGGCAGAAATCATTTTATCTATATTATTCAGAAATAATATCATTAAATATACTCAATGCAAAATTCAACAATAATTCAAACTGCCTCTGAAACCCAGTTACCTAGTTCTGACCTTGGCGATCTTTCCTAGAAAGAGAGGAAATGGTGGAAGCAGCAAACAGCATTGGACTACAGGGCAAAGTTGGGGCTCCCACCAGCTGACTGCTGACTTTGAGTTCTTACTTTCCTCCACAGGCCTCAGCTTCCACATTTGTAAACTTAGATGGTTCAATAAATGCTTTCTAAGGCCCCCATAGCTCTAACTTATAGTTCTGTAAGCAACTTAACTTACTTTTCACCGTTGGGGGAGGATGGGGAGTAGAATATCTTTCTTCCTTTAAAAATAAAATTACACTGACTTCAAGGTCTCATAGGTTGAGCCTGATCAGAAATCCAGTAGGTATTTTGTTTCTAGGTTTTGATTCCTCAAATATTTGTAAAGCTGACCCCCTAGTCCTGTAGGCAATTAATTGACTTTTCCAACTCCAACTTTTCCCAAACCATAGTTCCCTTATCTATAAAATCAGCATTGGGTGTGACGTGAACTTTCTCTTCTCCAGAGACATTTGGAAGTGTCTGAAGACATCTTTGATTGCAGAACTGAGGCAGAGGAAGGCATCTGTGGGTAGAGGCCAGGGATGGTGCCTAACATCTTGTGATACACAAGGCAGCCCCTTAAATGAATAATTATCTATTCCTAGAACATCAGTAGCCAGGAGGAGACAACTGGTCTTAGGACAGTACCTACTTTTTTATGTAGTATGAGATCAAAGAGGATTATGGATATGACTCCAGTGGTCTGTGGCACATGGTATGCCCTTTAGATAATATTTGTTCTAATGATGGTGAATGTAAAATCTTGGCAATTATTAGATGTTATACAAGAAGAAATGACCAAGAGCCGAAGTTCCATGGCAGAAGTGATGAGGTAGGATAATAACCAGAGAGGGCTGGAATGGAAGCGCAGAGATGGGAGAGAGATCAGAGCGACTGCTCTGAATATTTCTGTAGGTGAGTTGTAGGCATTATTTATAAAAGAATTAAAATATCAAAATACTTATTAAAACTAAAACACTATAATATCTAGCATAATGACAAAGCCTCACAATGTCTCTAAAACCTCACAATTTCCTTGCATGCCCTAAGAACTGGGTTAGATTGGACTATTTACCCCTCTGACCAAGATTAGCTAGATATGCATGAAGTAGCATCTCACCTGTCCCATGAAGGGAAGGAGCTTTGATTCCAGCTTCCTTTATGCTCTCTTACTCAGAGGCACATGTATAACATTCTACTTCATGTCAAAGGATTTGTTAAGTTCAGCCTTCCGTCTGGTAGATGTTGCCATAATGCATACAGTGAAACAAACAAAAAATAACGTTATGCTCAGATCAAAGCTTTGGGCCACATGAATAAAACACCATAGTGGTTGGCAAACTTTTAAAGGGCTAGATAACAAGTATCAGTAAAATTTTTCTTTCTTCTCCTCCTCTTCTTCCTTTCTTTTTTCTCCTCCCCCTTTTCTTCTTCCTCTTCCACAATCCTTTAAAAACATAGAAAACATTCTTAGCTTAGGAACCACACAAAAGCAGACCACAAGCCAGACTGGGCCTATAGGCTATAGTTTGATGATCTCCCAGAATAGCAAATTCAAAATGGCATCGGAAGGAAACAGTTCACATTTACATAACAAGAAAACTAGAAGTAGAGTGGATTTGGGGTTGTGTCTGCTGCTGCATAATAATAACAGCAGAACTAATAACCACAACTGAAAACACACATAGCACTTAGTGATTTATCAGGTATGAGACACTCTCCTAATATATATTACACACGTTCTTTCATTTGTTTGACAGACATTTATTAAGGTCTTGTTAGTGCCAGGTATTTTTCCTGGTACTTGAATTGTATCAGTGAATAAAAGCAAACAAAACATGAAAGACAAGAAATATTTCTATTACAGAAATTACAGTTTAATTGATTTAATCCTTCTTAAAAGCCCTGGGAGGGTGGATAATATCATTAGCACGTTCACTTTACAAATGAGAAAACTGAGGCACAAACAGGTGAATGGATTTCTCCAGGTCATGCAGATAATAAGTGGTAAGAGGGCTTTGAACTTGGCAATCTCCTGCAGAGCCCATGTTCCCAGCCCACATATTGCGCTGCCCTCCTGTCATCAAGAACCAAGCATGTGCCATTTTTCTACTTCATTTACAATGACTTTGTCACAGGCTGGTCTCCTCATGATCCTAAGCTGGTCACCCAAGTTTTAAGCATTCTAGGTAGACAACAGCATAGAGCTGAAGAAGAGTCATCCATCAATTATATCTCTTTTAAAAAGTCAACTTTATTGAGATAAAATTTGAGATGATAATTATACCCATTTCAAGTGTACAGTCTAAAGGACATAAGCACCCATGAAAACACCACTGCAGTCAAGAGATGAGACCCTTCCCTCGTCCTGAAAAGATCATCTATGCCCCCTTATAGTCAGTGCTTTCTCCTGCCCCCTGCTGTAGGCAAGACTGATTAACTTTCTGTCACTACAGATTCAATTTGCCTTTTGTGTAGTTTCACTCAGCACGTTTCGGAGAGTGATTCATGACATTGCAGGTATCAGTGTTTCATTTCTCTTTATTAATGACTGATATTCTATTTTACTGAAAAAAAAAACCACAATTTATTCATTTAGTATTGGGGGACATTTAGGTTTCCAGTTTCAGGCTCCCATGAATATGCTATGCTTTGAGTACACATGTGCAATATTTATACAGACATATGTTTTAATTTATCTTGAATAAATACCTTGGAGTAAAGTTTCTGGGTCAGGTGGTTGGTTTGTATTTAACTTTACATAAAACTGGAAAACTATTTCCAAAGTGGTTGGATCTTTTTACACTCCGATCAGCCGTGTAGAAGAGGTCTAGTTGCTCCCAATCTTCTCCAATGTTTGCTATTGTCAGTGCTCTTAATTTTAACCCTCCTCATGCATGTGATGTGCCTTTTTGTACTGGGAGGAGGAAACTTTTTCCAGAAGGCTCCTAACAGAATTGCTCTGCTGGCTAGGGCAGGCTGTCATGTCCAGGTCTTAGCTGCAAGGGAAGCTGAGAAAGCCAGTGTGGCACTTTCAGCCTTAAGAGTGGGAGATGGCTTCTGGGGGCAGGGAAAGGAGATGGAAAGTGAGTGCCAGTTGGACAACTGCAGCACTTCCCTGGCACACCACAGTTTACCAGTTGAGCTCTACCTACCACAAGTTGCTGAATGCAGTGATAGGAACTTGAGAAATAAGCTTCTTGGAAGAGGATGAAGAGAAGTCAGAGCAGGCCCAGGTTTTGAGCTTGGATTACAAGAGACAGGCGGCCTTAAAGGAAAAGGTGTGGAGCCAGGTTTGGTACACACAGGGTTTGCAGACCCCAATTCCTTTGACCCACTGCCCTTCCAGGGGTTCCTGAGACTTTGAAGGGCACATCACCCTCCCCGGGTCTTTCAAGAACTCTACAGGTCGTCTGGAGGGGACAAAATTACCTCTACCCCGGGGAAATTGTAGAGTCTGTGGTCCAATATTGTTTGTAATCATAGTGTAAGTTTAAGTAAGAGAGTAAGCAAAAATTCATGGTTGTTTGTTTTCCCTTTTAAATCCTGATGAATTCTCTAGGCCTCTTTCCTATTCAGACAGCCTCCTGGGAATACTCATTTTGGAACGAAAATCCCAGGAAGAGCCAGGGAGAGACTTTCCAGCAGTCTCCTATGTCAAGTTGTAGGTGCAGTATTCACAAAGAAAGACGGCATCTGTCTTGCTAGTACATTTTGAGTCAATCACCTGCCCTCCTCTCCAGAGTGTTTCAAGTGACAGTGACATTGTAATGGCATAAAGCAACTGTTACAGTCCATGTCTTAACATTAAAAACATGAGCCATGATAGGAAGTTATCTCTATTAACCAGACATTGATCTTTGTCCTTATTTATACAGATAAAAAGGGCTGTTTGGACTAATAATTATGTTTTTGGCATTTCTCAAGAGTTTCAAATTACTTACTGGAAACAGCTTGATGAATTCAAGTACTGGATTCTAAATTCCTTATTCAACTAGAAGCCATTGCTCAACTTGGATAATGGAAATGGTGCATCACTAAGTAACAACTTGGAATGGAAGGTAGACCAGGTAGACCACTGGAATTCAGAGTGGATATTTAAGATGTGGGTGCCAGCTTCTTAAGAAAACTTCAGTGACTTTCCATATAACTGAGACAGACTTGGAAATTTTAGGGTTTTTTTTTATTTCTGTTATTATGAAAGTGTTTATTTCTGGGAAAAATCCAGCATTTTTTCAAGACTTGCTCAAGATACATGTGCATTATTTAAATGACTGCAGTGTGCTATAGATCATTTTTCAAGTTTCATTAGGCATATGATCATGTATAAAGCTGTGTGTGTGTGCAGAGAAGGACAGACAGTTTCAAAGTTGCCATGAGAAGATGCTTGATTTCCCATCCAATAAATATGTGTAGGAGCCCATTTCTTAATAGGGAAATAGGTAATTATGAGCATAAAAATACCACTTTGGGGCTTCCTTCTTCCAAATTCCCTGAACAGCAAATGTTCTCAGAGCCCAAAGGGAGATTAACACACACACACACACACACACACACACACACACACACACACTTCCCCAGGCTCTCTATGTAATAAGCAGAGAGAGGTGAGGAAATTATGTCCCAAGCAAACCCGTCTCTGCCTTCCTCTTATGACAACAGAGGCTTGGATTCATTACTGTTGTACTTTTAAAATCTATTCTGAAAGGAGATTTTGTGGGGATTTGTGTATATGTGTGTGTGTGCGCGCGTGTGAGAGAGAGAGAGAGATTGCGAGATACCACCCCCTGCCCCCAATCAGAGAATACATGATACTAGCTGCTACTCTGTTCCTCTCATTACAACACATTTCACGTGCCTAGATGGGGGTGGGAAGAGGCTTCTTAGCATAACAAGGCCATCTGTAGGCAAAATCTTAACCCTTCTATATTTTTTATTTTGTCCCTTCCTTCTGTCCATCTCCATTTCCAAATGTTCTGATCACACATACTTCTTCCTGCTTCAACCCTGTCCCTCATTCTCCATCACCAGTGGCCAGTCTTAAAGCCCCGAAGGGGTCAAACCAACTCCCAGCTGCCATCCAAGGCTGGCTACTTGACTCACAGCAGGGAGACTGCACCTTTCTCCACACGACACCATGGGAAGGATGCCACTGACACTGCAAACACATGCTCCTGAGCCGGTGAGGGGCATGGAGGGTCCCAGCCCACCACCTGGAACACCACACTTTTCTCTCCCTAACTTAAGAGAAAGTATGCATGCAGGTAAGGGAGAGAAAGCTGTCGTAAGGATAATATTGAATCTGTTTTAGCTTACAAATGAAAATAAAATAATTTGCAAGTTCATCACTTCATTTTTCTTCACTTTTTTCTTTCAGATCAATGTGAGTTTACAAATGATTAGATTACAGCATTTGTGTTTCTAAGGTAAAGCACATGTGCTGTGTACCCTTACATTGAGCCCGTTAGGTGAGAATTTGCCAATCCTCCTCCCTCTTCTCCTTCCCCCCTCCCCCTCCTCCATTGGAATATATTTATGGATGTGTAGTTATTTTTCTCTTGGTTTCATATTAGTGTTGAGTACATTGGATACTTGCTTTTCCATTCTTCTGAAACTTTAAATGGGAATGGTGACGGGTGACCTCTGTCCGAGTGGAACAGCCCACTCTCCATCCGCTTTCCAGATCCGGCCACCACCCTTCCTCCCAGGCCTGCTTCGTGCCTCTGGTGTCCAGTTGGGTCTGGCCAGTGGGAGGCGGCATCAACCTATGGAGGGCAGGAGGAAGGCAGGCTGGTGTCTGTTCTCAGCTCTTTCTCTGCTGGTCTGGGCCCTCCTTTCCAAGTCCAGTCATCTGTTAGGCCTCCCCCTTCTACAGATCTGCCACCTGACCAGCAGCTACAGCTCTCTGGGGATCCAGAGATGGCTCCTTCCCCGTCAGAAGAGGAGAGAGGGCATGAAAACCTCACCGTTGCCTCCTCTGGATACTTAACCCAGCCCTTGTGGGTTCCTTTTGATGTCGCCCACCTTGAAAGCAGTCCCTCACTAACAGCGCCATCTCATTCCTGCTAGGACTCTGACTAATTTCATAGTTGAGAACAAATTCCTTGGTGCATTAGCCCTCCCAGGAACACTCCTGCTGTTGGTGGAATCAAGACTGAAAACCCTCGTCTCCAGAAGAAATAGCTCTCAAATGGCAATGGTGAGGCTTTGGACAATCAAGAAGGATCTATGTGGGGGCAGGACAAATGTTCTTCAGGGATAATGTCTGCATGGCTTGCTTCTTTATAAACTCTCAGAACACATTTTTTCCATGCCTTTTCTCACACTGTTCTCTTTCTACAGATACTCTCTGTCCATTTTTTAAGGATCGAACTTACTGCCGAGAATTCATAAAGCCTCTCTTGATCCATTTTTTTTCCCTTCTTAATCCTCTCTCCAAGAGTTTACACTAATCCTCCAGGAAACAGACATACCCACGCACACATCTTAGAACAATTATAATTTTCACATTCTAAAAATACAACTATCACTATTTGCCAAACATTGGACTATGACCCTGGTTCATGTTCTGATTTTGTGTTTTGTAAAAACTGACATTTTGACAAAGTACTTAAAAGCGTGCCGTTTACTCTGGAGTCAGAGGGACGTAGTTGGAGGCTTAAATCTGTCACAAGCTTACTGTATGCATCAACATTATATAACTTCTCTGCACCTCAGTTTCTTGAAAGAAAAATGGGGTTAAAAATATTCTTGTGAGATAGTTGTGAAAAATCAAGTGGACTATGTGGCCTGCTTTGTCAGCATAGTTGCACAGTGCATAGTAAACACTAAATAAATATTAGCTCAAAAATACATAAGGAATAAATTATGTTGCTTCCATCAAGCTCCGTGAAGGAAAAGGCCAGACTTGACATCTTTGTGTTCAGGTCCCTGGGAGTCCAGCATATACTGAGGATAGGTGAGTGGATGACAGGTGGGGCTGTCTTCAAGTAGAAAGTTCCTTAGACTGTTTTGACATTCTGGCAGAGATCACATTTTTAAAATTTCCAAACTGGACACAGCAGTTTGTAACTGTAGTCTCAGCTTGCTAGGGAAGCTGAGGCAGGTGGATAACTTGAGCCCAGGAGTTTGGGCGTAGCCTGAGCAACACAGCAAGACTCAAAAAGGAGATGCACATGTTTGGTTTGGTTTGGTTTCTTCCTTAATTGATAGAAACTATGGATGCATGTTCTCTGTTTACAGATTCTGTTTTTCTTTTGCTTTAATTGTATTTAGCAAAGCATTTAAATTCCATCCTCCACGTTTTTCCACGTCACCCTCACTCTAGCCCTTTAGGAGATTTAGCCAGGTATGAGCCCTCCTTGAGGATTATTTTTATGTTTCTTTAAAAATGAGGGGTGTGATTCCTGCCAAAGTCAACAGCAGGAGGAAGAGATCATTAGCTGACTAAATATTTCCACAACAAAAGTTGGGAAATTTAACCCTGAGGGTATTGGTATTTCTAACCATTCTCTGTGGATCAACAAGGCCAAGTTCATCTATCAGTTATGAAACAGCTCAGAAAGAATTTGGACTTTTCTTTTTGCCAAGCAACAAAACTAATTGAAGAGTATGAAAAATACCACACAAAAGTCTAGATTATTATTTATGCCTCTATTATTATGTTCCCTCTTAACAAACCAGAAATTATTTAATCAAATTCAAGATGAAGTTTTACTACCTACTATGAGATACGTACTCTATATTTCCATGAAAGGAATTGCTTCAAAATGAAATGTAGTTCAACTACAACGATCCCCCATGCTATAATGGATGCATTATTTGGCAAAAATGGATTCTTTCTTTTTTTGGCCAAAATGGTCTCATCTGTGGTTTGAATTTATCAGCATGCAATGACCTCTGTTTTTCCAAAGCTGGAGGAGTGGACAGTGCCTGGATTTTGGAGTTGCTTTTTAATCCTGGCAGTGTGGTTACCAGTATCATGGCTGGGCATGTTCTCCTGTCTCTGAGAGTCTCTTTCCTTCACCAAAACATGGCTGTAAAAACACCACCCTCACTGTGCAGGTTTGAGAAATGAATGTGATGATGCAAGTATCCAATTCATGTCATTTTCCTTTGTCACTTGGAGACTAGGTTGAAATTGAGACAGGCTAGAACAAAAGCAAGCCCTTTGCTTCTGGGTTTTAGCTTACTTATTTTAAGAATATGAGAGCAGAATTTTGACCTGATTCGTGTTGTGAAGCTTCTACTGCTGTGAACGAAATAATCTGGGCCTTGATGTGAGATTACTGAAACTCGTCTTTTCATGACAGGCCGGAAGAAAAGTCCTTGTCTGGGCTCCTGTAATGTGCATTTGTCTTAGAAGAGTGGATTCACAAAATTAGAGCCATAGCCAGAGTAAGCCCTGGGCACCAAGATTCTAAATAAACAAAGTTCTGAGGCCTTTTGCCTTTTTCTTCCAATTGAGTAGAAACAAAGGCCTCCTTGGAGGTAATCTCTTTGAACAGGAATATGCAGGAGCCCTTGCAGGGGGGACATTGAGAAACACATTCATTACCGGGGATCCTCTCTTGCCAGCTGTAGAAACCAAATCTAACTTAAAGGGAATACGAATTTCCCAAAAAATGGTGGATAGCTCAGGGCATTGACAAGAGCCTGGGAAACCAAGCTCAGGAAATGGGCAGAAACCAGGAGAAGCTGAGTATCATAAAGACCCTGGGGTAGGAATAGTCTTTTTGTACTAATGCCACCAGCCTTGACATTCCTGAGTACTCACCACTCTGCTGATAGACCTGGAACACCAGCACAGATGAAGGCTTCATCTCTGACTGCTCCTGTCCAGATGCATCCTACTCTTGAGATGCAAAGGACTTGGTAGGAGGATCTGATGGGCCCGCTGGGTCACATGACTATGCTCTTACCTGTATGGAACAGGGTTATGGACCAAGATCTGTAATGAAGATGGAGGAAGGAGGAGCCCTGACATTAGCCTGCCATGTTTCTTAAAAATAGCTGGGTTGTTACAGTGTCCAGCAGCTAAAAATCAGTGTCGTCTACAGGAAGTTCATCTGCCTATTCCCCCTCATGTTATTTCTCTAGGTGACTGCAGTGTCTGGTCCCAGGTGGTACAGGCCATGATTCCTCTCAGCAGACACGGATGTGTTCTGTGCAAGGAATGAAGCTGCATTTCAAGGGACATTAAACTTCTGGAATGAACTGGCCAGGCATCTTGCTTTTCTCTGACTCTGGCCTCTGAGTTTTCATCATGGTCTGAGCAGAGACCTCTCTATGGATAGTGGCAAGGTATTCCTAAAAAGTGAGAAACCCATGATGGTGAGATTGTCTCTCAACTTGCTCAGATGTGCCAAATGCTGTATGAGCTGCACCTCATGCTGAAAGCTTCTTATTTAATTTTAGGCCCTAAAACATGTTTGTTTATTCTTGTCCTTCATTTAGTCCATAGAGGATCAGTTTGGCCAAAGGAAGAAAAGCAACTCAGAGGTAAATCAGTGGCCAAATGAATAGCACTTTGATGTGCTTTCTCCTAGCAGATAAAAGCATTTATTATCTTTGCAGTTAGTCTGGCCCAGGTTGGAATCCCAGACCCCAAAGGCTTTCTAGGACAATCTTGGTCTGGCAACTTCAGCCGCCTCAAGGCTGCTTCCTCATCTGTAAAACAGGGATAACGGACGATTGTGAGGATGGAAGATGATCTACTCAAAGCCACCAGCCACGTGATTACCCAGCCTGTGTCTGTTCCTTTCAGTTCCTGTGCTCTTCCTTGCTCATAGAAGCAGACAGAGCTGGCAGCAAACTTACTCAACTGCAAAACGCAATGTTACTGGAAGCAGTTTGAATGAAAGTCAAAGGTTACGCATCAACAGTAAAATAAAACTGCAGCGTGGAAAAGAAAGGGCATTGAACTCAAGCAAAGAGAAAGCAGAGCTGTGGCATCAGCATAAGTCCTAAAGCCGGTTAGCACTGAAGTCACCTGAGATGGGAACAAGGGAGGAACCCTAAGGACAAGAGTAGTCCCTACAAGTGCTACTGTTCTCCCAGCTGAGTGTTTTACACACAGTCCTGGATCACATTTATTTATTCATTTTTATTATTAATTTTTATTAAATCATAACTTTGTACATTGATGCATTTATGGGGTTTAGAGTACTGCTTTGATATACAACGTGAAATGCTTACATTGAACTAAGTAACACATCCATCACAATTATACTCATTTCTTAATAGTTTTGAAATGTACCATTGCATCATGCACATTAGGTGAGGTCCCCCCGAATACCCTCCCTTCTCCCAAACCCCTCCTCCCCTCCCCACTCTCTCCTTTTCCCTTCTACTTTCTGGACTATAGTTATGTAACTACACAACAGCCCCACCAAGTAGGCCCACTATTACTCTCACTGTGTAGGTAATGAAACTGGGGAGAAGAGAGGCAGTGAGTGGTGAACTAGACTCCTTCTGCCCTCACCTTCCTCACTTCCCAGAAAGACAGAAGAAAATCAGCTCCAGGCTTTACACATCTTCCACTTAAGAAAGCAACCAGCCTGAGGCAAGGTAACCTAGTGCCATTCCAAACACAAAGCAGGGTCCTGTGCTTCCTGTGGCCACATTGATTCTGATGAGGGGAGGCATGGAGAGATTGGGGTCTGTCTGGATAAACATAAAGCTTCCATGACTTCCATGTAGATGAGAGAGAACCAAGACATGCACCAGCAAATCCAGGAGGCTTCATTCACATTTTAGTGCTGTTAAGAAAAATAATCCAAAATGTAGAGATAACTGCATGCCCTTTCAGTGTCACCTGAGGCATGAATTGGCCCTCTCAAATATCATTTAATAACCTAGGACAGGAGTTGGCACGGTGTAACTGGCAGCCATATGTTTTTATAAGTAAAGCTTTATGCGGTCATGAGCATGTCTATTTGTTTGTGTTATTTAAGGCTATTCTCATGCTGCAATGTTAGAATTGAGTAGTTTCCACAGAGATGCTCTAGCCAGTAAACCCCCAAATATTTGCTATCTAGTTCTTTAGAAAGTTTGCTGACTACTGACCTAGGAAAACATGTCTGCATTTCAATGTACAACTTAATCTGAATAGAGCCAGATCCTCTGAAGTCCTATGAATTCTGGTCAATTTCTATAAGGGAGAAAAGACCCAGAAGGCTACAACGTTATTGCCCTATAAGACATTCATCAGTTTTTCATCTATTAGCAAATTTATTTCAATATCCCTTTAACTAACTATATAATTTTTTTCTTCCTCTAATTCTCCTTAAGTCAGCTTTAAGTTTTGATTAATAAGTTGATGAGATTTTTTATTCATATTCGTTCTATTTTGTATGAGTCACGTTTTTAACTTTTTCAGTCATTGAATTCACACAAATGCGGAGGGCAGCCACTCCCAGGAAAGGGACAGTAATTCTTGATAATAGTCAACCCCACAGGTGCCCTCTGCAATATTTACCTTTGCAATTCACACAACAACCCCCTAAGTTATCTTAAACTACAGCATAGGGAAATTAAGATAATGGTGATATCCACCTTACAAGGTACTTTGGGTGGTCGAAAACATAATCTACATAAAGCAATTAGCATAGTACATAGAGTTAATACTTGTTCATTCATAACTGGCTAGGACGATTATTATTAGTGGTCTTTTCCTATGTACTAGTATTTCTTTGGTTCTAACTAACAGACAATTGAATCCACTGTCATTAGCAAAGAAAAACAAAAGAGGAAAATCATTGGAAGAAGCATCTTGAGCTCACAGAATCAATGGAAAGGTTACCGCTGAGCCCCAGGGCACTCTCTTCCCCACATGGGCTAAGACTTGAGGTGTAAAAAAGACTGCTGGAGTCAGCTGGCTTCATCTCTTCTTTTACTCTGTAAACTAAAGCACAGGTGGGAATTTCCCACCCAGCGCAGTGCCTGACACATGAAATATGCTCAATAAAAGTGTATTGACCTAATTTACCGGGGTGTCAATGGAGATGATAAACAGATAGGTCTGCCCAAAAAAGTCATGGTTGTCTACAGAAATAGTAAAGTATCTGATCATGTGGTGCCAGTAGAGGTCAGGTTGGAGCAGGGACCTTGAGTAGTGGCCTGAAGCTCATCTTTCTCTTCACAGCTATAAAATAGGATGAAGGTAACAATTCCAAACACAGCTTGAGTGTGCAGAGTCAGGAAGTGTCCTGTTCTTTCTGTCCTTGGAATTTTCCTCTGTTTCTAGGGGGAGCTGGGAGTTCAGACCTGTTCCCCTTTCACCCCCTGGGGGCACCAAGTCAGCCAGCTTTATTGCATTATAGGAGCCGCCTACCTCAATTGCATTGACAAGGCATGCCAGGCCTGTGTACACATCCAGATCTTTCTAATCTCTTTAGTTCCATCACCTGGACATTTTATTTGAAATTGATTTTTAAATGTCTAAGTAATTGAGGTTTATGTGTAGTTGTCTCTTTGAAACAGAGGTAAGCTGAGGCTGCTTGTATCCTCATTAAACTCTGATTGGAAGTGATTGCCTTACTGCAGGCCACAATTTGTGCCATTCCTGAGGGCTCCCATCCGAGAACAGCTGCCGTTCTTGGCAGATCTGAGCATCTGGAGACTGGGGCCGTGCAGAGTTGGGCTTTGCATACGCTTGTGTATTTTCTGCAGATGACCAGCTCTAATAGACGATGCACTGCCGGGGCTCCCAGGGGTTCCATCCCTGTGACATGTAGAAGCCACCTGGCTCTGGAGTGGACAAAATACTTGCTTTTATTCCAGAGACATGTGGCTGGAGTCAACTTTGGGAATAAAATATTGAAGGGGGAAGCCTAATGCCTTTTGGTGCTGATTTTATAATCCTGGGCAAGTCCTAGAGCTTCCCTTTCCTACTACCCCCATGTCTTACTCATATCCTACATGGTAGAACCTCCATAGCTAACCACCTCCCTATATTGACCATCTCCTTAAGTTGACCTAATTTTCATAGACCTGCACCCCATGTATGATCTAGTTCTTTTGGTTGACCACATTTGTATGTTGACCAGCCTATTACAGTCCTGTGAGCGATCAGCTTACAGGCGTTCTACTGTATATGTGGCCTGGACTTGTTCTTTACCAACAAATTGGCCTTTGGAGTTGACATAGGGGAAAAAAGAGACAAAGAGGACAAATTGTGATCTTATAAACATCCTCTGTCTTCCATGTTTGTGAAAACAGCTTTACCACCGCCCATTCCGGGAGGAAGAGTTTGGAAGTTGGATGTAACATGGGGACTCAAGCTCTGGTTTGAAGTCAGAAAGACTGGCGTTAGAATCTTGGCTTAACCCATTAAAGAATAGGTAATAATGAGTGAAATCCTGCCTTCCCTTTGGTTCAGCTCCTCATCTATGAAATGAGGTTATCAAAGCCCATGTCACAGGGCAAGTGGGAAGACTAGGTGAAGTAAAGTGTAGCAGGGGCTGGCCATAAAAGTTAGGTCCATGTCAAGTCTTCTAAAAACACCCACCTGGCCCTTGCAGCCTTTTGTTTGTTTTGCTCTGGCTCTTCCACTATGGATCACAACCTCTGAGTTCCATTAAAATGCATCAACAAAATTCTATAGTAAAAAAGAAGGGAAAAAACCCCAGAAATCTGAGATCTGCAGCCTCCCCTGCAGGATTCAGTACCAGAGGCAGCTCTTTTTTTGTCTATATATTGGAGTTCTATGTAAAATTTATATTGAAAAAAAAAACTTATACTGTTTAGAAAAGTGCCTATTTCTACTGCATTAGAAAATTCACAAAGTCCACAAGGTAAAGTAAGAACTCTTGACTCTCTGTCACTGCAAAGCCTTCTCAGTACACCAGGTGGTAGAAGGCCCTTGGGATGTATGTGAGTGAATCTCACAACCTGTCTGGACCAGTGTATCACTAAAGCTTTTGCTATAAAGAAAGAATGCACACAGCTTTGGATGAGCTAGGTTTAAGCCACTAAGATTTGGAGTTCCTCTCTTGTTTTAGGCTAAACCCCAGGGGAGCAGATCTCTCCCTGTTCTTGGTCTTCCTGAAGTTGTCCCCAACACATTTTTAGTCCTCATTTTAGCACCTGACACTGAGGTTGGCATTAGGTAAGAATTCAATGAGTGTCAGTCAGTAGAAGTGTTTCCATTGCAAGTAGATCCTCTATTCTCATGGCCTGTACCACTCTGCCTCCGAAGTCAAGACAGAATATGTTCTGTTCTGAATATATATTCAAGAGAAGTTGCCAAGAGAAGAAGTAGCTAGAGGACCTCACAAAGGAAAGGTTCCTGGGATGGACCCTTCTAGAAGTTAGGACATGGCAGGGCTGCAAGAAGGCAAGTCATTCTTGGCAGAATCCAGAGAAGAGCAAAAGTGAGAGGCCGGCCTGTACAGTATGGATGTGGCCTGGGAATTACTCAGACTGGGAGTGAATAGAATTCAAGATAAATAGAAAAATGCATCTCCATGGATGATGCTTGAAAATGATGGGTCTCTGTCCTTGCTTTTTATCAGAGAAATCACAGTCACCATTTAGCCATGCAAACAGGGATCTTCTCCCCTGGTATTGAACCAGGGCATCTGTGCCTCCTCTCAGACATAGAAAGAGATAAGTAGGGGGGAAAGTTGAGGCCATTATTTATCAGACATGTAGTATGTTCTGGACGCTGTATCAAGAGTGGGTTCATTTAACTCCTAGAGCAACTCTACTGATAGGTTCATTTGTTTCCATAACGTAAATGCATTCGGCATTCAATTGTTCTGGGTTCTAGCAATGCACAGTAAAGAAAACATCTCAAGTTCCCCTGCTTGTGGAATTTAGATTTACTGAGGAAGAAAGAACAATGAATAAATAAAGTGACACCTGATAGGCATTAATGCCTGTCTCTGTCTTGGAGAAGGGGAGATTGAGACATGGAGAGCTTACGCAAAGTGCCCAGGACCATTCATAGTCATAGTAAGCCCAGACTTGGGTGTCTCTGAATCCTGTTCCTTTACCTTCTGGGCCCTTCTGCCCTTATCATTCTCTGGCATAACTGGGCATTACATAGCCTTTCCCCTTGAAATCCTCCCATGCTTTAAGCCAAGGGAACCAGTCAACACCCACTAAAACCTTAAAGACAGGCCCCATGCCTGCTTCTAGGGAGATTTTTAGTCCTATGGAGTCTACCTGTTTCTGGAGCCCTGGGCACTTCCTCACATCACCTCTTCAAATCAAATCACACTATTGCTTTTAGCCCATATCAGCTCAGCTCTAAGTATTAATTTATAAATTTTAGCTTCAGAGCCACTGTGGTGTCACTGTGACTTAATGACCTAATTTCAATGCAGTTTTTCTGGTTTTGTCACTTATTTGCACCTCCAAGTTTTCCTTTTCCTCCTCTCCCACTTCTTCTTCAAGAAACATGCTCAAGCCCAAAGTAGAATCAAACATATTCAAGTTCAAATATGTATAATTAGGGCAAAGACTTTCCACAATGCAGGCTCAGTGCTGGGAGATGCCTTCCCAGTTAAGCATCTTTAGTGAAGGTTAATTTGAGGACTTCTGCCAGCAGAAACCATGAAGGGATTTCCTTTGAAAGTGATGAGTCTCTAACCCCAAAATAGAGTAAGTGGGATATTGCATGCCTCAAAATGATTCCAAATTATTTATGTTCAAGAGTCACTTAGAGAAAGGAGGTTATATTTCTCTCTCCCAAGATAAACAAATATCTCTGAAACAAAACAATTTGCCTCCATCTGGACAGTAGGTCCGAGGTGAGTTTTTGTGTACCTCTGTGTGCTAAGGGAGCAGGATGAAGTTTGCGTTTCCTCTTGTTATTTTCCATTGTTTACTGACACATGGCAGGCACATTGAAATCGTCTTCTTCTGGAAGAGAAATCTTTCAAATAATCAAGAAAGAAAATTCTTTTTCCTCCTTAGCATTTCTTTTTAGGAAAAAAAATTATAAGAAAAGTGCTAAGACACACAATATTTGTAGAGCAAAAACTTTGTGTTAGACCCAATGTAGAACATTCAAAAATCAGTGGTGTTTCTGTCTTCAAAGACTGTCTTTGGAAACAGTGTTCTCTAACCCAACTGTAAGAAGCAGGCAGACAAGTTCTGTAGAAAATATCAAGGAGAAACTGGGTAAAAAAACTGAAAGCAAAAGTCTCCTGGACTCTCAGACGTTCCCTCCTCAGCATGTTTGCGAATGTTCCGAAAGATGACCCAAAACCATCAAAACCCACCCCTTGACCCTCAGAGTCACCAAAATCACCACCATTGTCTCTTTCAATGCCCATCAACTACAGATGGAATAAAAGCTCAACTCCTTTTCCTCACCTTCAACGCATCCAGGGTCAAGACACCATCTCACCTCCCCCTTTCTGAACTTCCCTTCATGATATGGTCCTCTTCTTTGTTCCTCTTCTTTGTCACAGAACTCGAGCTTCAGTCACCTTAGGATATCCCTCTCTTCCAAATTCATAGTGCTTTTTCCTACCTTTGACATTCTCACATTATTCCCACCCCTGAAATATCTTCTCTCTTCAGGTCTTCCCTCCTTTCCACTTACCCATGTCACATACATTCACAATCTAACATAGCCACATCCTAGAACTTCAGATGACTTCTCTCCTGCTCTCCCCTGTTCTGACCCCAGTGTGGCACCTGTGCAGCATTTAGCGAATTCTGCCGTCCGTGGGTTGAGTGTATCTGCATCTCTGTCTCCTGTGATCCTTAAAGGACAGACACACATCTTATTCATCCTGGCATCTCTCTTGCACTCCTAGGCATATTTTTCACTACCTGAACATGCAAAAGCCATTGACTAGTCTGAATTCCAGAGATCGAAATCACAGCTGTGTGAGCGTAAAATAATAGCCCTGGCCCAAACGTCCATCAATGGCAGTGTGGGTGAATAAATGGTCCTATAGTCAAACAACAAAATATAACACAACGGTGAAAATAATGGTGAATGCAACCATCTGGATGAATCACAGACATATAATATTAATGAAAAATTAAGCCCCAAAGATTACAGACAGCCTGATTGCACCTTATATAAACTTTAAAACAATTTAAATTAAAGATACATTTTCATGCATGCATAAATATTTAACAGAACAATATAGAACGGAAAGCAAAAGAATGGTAGACACAAAAATTGGATTGGAGAAAGCAGAGAAGGCCGTGGGAGATGACAGCATAAGCTCACATGAGGTGATAGATAATAAGATCATAGCTTTTACTTTTGATGGTAGGTTTGCGTATACTTATTTGAAATGTTTACGTTAACTAATTAAATAATAAAATAAAGTGGGCCAAGCATTAACCAATGATGAGAGTGGGTCATAAGCAGCAGATTCCGATTAATCTGATTATGTGCATCTGAGGTCTATTTAAACAACAGCAAAAGAAAAATAAATCAACTCTTGGTACTTATTGCCACGCCAAACAGAGACTCTTGCTCACCTACGAAACACCATCTTATTTTGTTCTCAGAGATAGAGGAAGAGCAGGTGCGACATTTCTCAAGGGTTTTTTTTGCAGTTTTGGTCCGGGGCTGGGCTTGAACCCACCACCACCCAGTATATGGGGCCAGTGCCCTACTCCTTGACCCACAGGCACCCACCTCATTTCTCAAGTTTCTTTCTAAAATAATACTAACCAAGCTTTCAATGGCTCATATAGACGACATCCCTGTGTCAACTCCCTCTCTTTCTACTGAATGTATAAGCAGGCATAAGATTCCCAATAAAAGCAAAGATACTAATTGAGTCACCTAGGACCACATTCATGCATTTATTCATTCAGCAAATATTTATGTATCAGTCATTCTGCATACTGCATACAGAGTGATCTTCACCTAATGGAGAAGACAGGCAACACATATGCCCTTGGAAATGCATGCAGTGACTACGTAATTAAAAACTGTGAGAAGCTCAGTGAAGAAGAACCAAACTGGGTGCCAAAAGAGAAGAATGAGAACATTGCCTTTTTTTGTCATTTTAAACAGTGTTTTTAAGAGACAATCAGCAATGTAGAAAAGCCTGCCACTGCTGGGAGGCCTGAAGTTCACCATCTGTGCGCTGCCTGGATGAGCACATCTGTTGGTTCAAGGAATATACATCAGAAATGGCTTCGCCAAAGCCCTCTGATGGGCGGGTGACATCCTCTCATCAGCCTTGTCAGTGATCACCAATGCTCTGACACCTGATCTCTGTGGCTAGGGAGACCCACAAGGGGGTGAAAGGCAGGATACCAGGTTATATAGGTGGTCCCAGAAAGGAATCTGGATTTATTATGGGTTTGAGCATGGAAATAACATGTTCTCATTTGCATTCTTAAAATGACCATCCTGGCTATTGTAGGAAAAATGAAGACCACAGGGGCAGAAAGAGAACCTGAAATACCCAGGGGTACAGAAGCTTTGAGAGGCATCATGGTGCCTTAGACGGAGGTGGTACCTGAGACAACAGGAAAAAGATGGTGGGCTGGGGTGTGTTCTGAACATAGTGTCAGTAAGATTTGCTAAAGGATTGAAACTGACATGTGGAGGCAAAAAGTGGACATGACAATGATGTCTAAATTGGGGGCTGGAAATGTTTTGAAGTACCACTTACTAAAATCTGGAAGACTTGGGTAAAAGAAAGGTTTTAGGAAGAGAAGGCATGGGAAAGTTGTGTTCTGCTTTCGGTAAATTAAATTTGACATACCCATTAGTCACGTAAATGGAAATTCATGTAATAGGTTGGAAATTTTACTTGGGAATTTTGGAAGAAATTAGGGCTAGAGATAGAGTGACTCTGTGTAGATGGCATTTAAAGTCATGGGCCTGGATAAGATTAGCTCAGAAGAGAGGGCAAAGATAAAAGGGAAGGCCCAGGTGGAGCCCTCAGGAACTCCAGTATTTAGAGGTCAGTTATAGCAGGAAAAGGGAGAAAAGAGCTAAGAAGGATCTCTCCCTGTGGTGAGACAGTATTTAGGAAACTATATAGACGCTGAGAGAAAAGAGGGTTTCAAGAAGTAGAGAGTGGTCCATTGTCAAATGAGGCTGAGAAATCAGGCAAAGCAATGAGATTTGCCCATTGGTTGTGTTAACACAAACCTTCCGGAGTTGTCTTCACCAGATGTGGGGGCAGGAAACCAGCCCAGGCAGTGCAAGGAGGAGGAGCAGATGAGGGAGTGGACCTCTCCTAGGAATGACCCTCGGTGGGGCATTTTCTGAACAACTAACCTGCATCTTTAACAAGTCCAGAAAAAAAGTATGTTCAACATTAAAAGAGATTCAAGAGATAGAATCAGGGAAGCACTCCATGAACCTTATTTGGATCGTTGTTCAACTAACCAACATAAAAAGACATTTCGGGGATAATTGAGGAAGTGTGCCTCTAAACTAGATATTAGATGACATTAAGGAATTTTTGTTAGTTGCTTTAAGTGCCCTAATGTAATGTGGTTATATAAGAAAATACACTTATTAGGCAAGATCCTACCATACCCCATAAGTTATGATTTTAATTAAAAATTAAAGAAAAAGATGTCCCATAGGAAAAAAAATACACTTATTCTTAAAAAATGAACTGAAATATTTGGGAGTAAAACGCCATGAGGTCTGATACTTGCTAAAGAAAGAAATGAAAAAGTAATAAAGAAAATATGACCGAGAGTTAAAAATGGTAAGTCTATATGGGGAGAACTTGGGACTTATTATATAGTTCTACTCCTGTATATGTTTGAAATTTATTTATTTACTTTTTTTGGTTGGGGCTGGTGCCCTACTCCTTTAAGCCACAGGTGGCGCCCTATGTTTGAAATCTTTTATAATGAAAGTTACAAAACAGTTGTACCATGAAGGGGACACAGAGAAATAGCTAGAGGTGTATGTAGGTCAAAGGGAGTTTCAAAATGTTTTTTTAAAGAAGACAATAGATCATTTCCATGATGATAGTAATCCAAGATAGAGGAAGAAATTGATGAAACAGAAAAGACAAGAAGCAGGTATGGCTCCAAGTTCCTAAGGAGACCCTGTCAAGTCCAAGTGCAGGAGCTGGTCTTCTGATCTCAGAAACAGAATACAGATAAGCCAGAGGCAAGTGAAGCAGTGGATTTTGTAGTGGATGAAGAGACACAGTTCCTTTAAGTCAATTCTGCTCTCTGACTTATGAAAAAAGGTCATCAGTTGAAGAATAGTCCATGGTGGCATGGAAAATGGGAGGATTAAGAACAATACATGGAATCAATAATTTTTTTTAATATACATGTGTTTATAGGTTTCTACTTTTTGCCTTCAGAAAATTAAAAAGGCTTAAAATTTAATAACAATAACAATGTTTAAGATAAGGACTAGAAACAAGAACCTCGTAAAGAACAAACGAAGATAAATACATTCAGAAAAGAAATCAGACGATTGCTGCATCAAAATATTAAGTAATAATAATAATAATGCAAAGAAAGTAACATTCACATTGTCAAATAAGAATATGTTTATTATAGAATGCTTTGACTCTGAGGTTCAGTATGGAGTCATCAGTTAACTTCTTATTATATTTTTCAAGGAATCAATAATTTGAAATGTGAGAAAGTATAGTTGGATTTGCAGGTGATATTTAAAGATCCATTAGAGATGCTGGGTGATAAATTGCAATTGGGAAGAGCCAGCCTTCTTGGTGGATTTTCTCCAGTAACATCTAGTTTAGCAGGTAAAGGCAGAGAGTAAGTATGTGGTTGTTTCTAACCAAGAGGGGGCTTTGCTACACACATACATACATACATGTTGGGACTAATACAGTGAGGGAGTTAGATGTTTGGAAGAACCAACCATAGGGTGTCTAATGAAATTTACAGCAGCCAAGGGGGAGGCAGGTGATGGAGAGTGAGAAGTTGGCACAGGGATTGGAGAACTTGGTGAACACTCCCTAAGTATCAAGCAAAGTCCACGCGTTTGGCACTGTGTGGAGCACTTTGTATATATTAACTTACCAGGTTATTACAACAACCCTGAGAAATACTATTGTTACCTGTAATATTTGCTTCTTAAAGCAGAGTGAGCTGAGGGACAGAGAGACTAAGGAAACTCATGTTCACTCCCACAGCTGTCTAGTGCTGGGATTTGAAGCCCGGAAGTCCACTGTGAAACCCACACTTAGTCCATAACAAGACAGCCTCACATGCAATTTTTGGAGCATGTATTATGGGATAGATAAACTGGAAGGCCAGGAGGTGGTGGTCAGAAAATGACACGTTTGAATTCAGGAGCTCGAGTGTTTTAATGTGGGCAAATGAGGTGCAATAGAGAAAAGATCACCAGTGATAAGAATGGAAGAATTTCAGGACTTGAATGAAAGATGATCACAGATATCAAGGCCTTCCAGAATGGTGACTAGAGATAAGGGAACAGATTTCTTTACAGCAGGATTCTGTAAGAGTGCTATGCATGCCAATTTATTTTATGACATGCCAAAAGGGAGAAACATATGTTGCATTTCTCATATTTATTCACCGTGATACCCTTTCTCCCAGAACATATATTCTGAGAATCGTAATATATTCCTAGGAATCTGGTCCAAAAAACATTGCAGAGAAATGAGCTCCCTGGCGAAGCCCGGATCTAACTCCCTCCCTCTTCCTAGTGCCCAGACACCTGGACTGATCTTCTCAAAATTAACCAAGAGGTAGAGATGAAAATATTTATACCCCACTGAGGGGCAAGCACATGCCTTTGAAGAATTATTCATTGTAAACCTTGAAAGTTTTCATCTCTGTTCTTCTGAACAACTTCCCCCAGATTGCAACTCTGAGTGCCAAAAATATCTCAACTGCAAGCCACTCTCCCAAAGCAATCCAGGCCTTTCAGGCTTCAAAGTTTGAGACCAGCCAAATAATTTCCAAGATAATCATCTGACCTTCCCCTTGCTGAAGCCAACCTGAATACTTGGTGTTTGAAGACTCAGCCACCATCAGTCATTTACAATTATAGAACTCCGTGTTGGCTTGTACTCAGAGGCCTGGGCACAGTTCAAATAAACAAAAAGCAGCCCATCCTTTTCCTCTTATTTCTTCTCCTAATGGAAACCTTTTAAACTGAACTTTTTATTGGTTATTTGTTACTGTCATTTGCCATTTTCTGTCCCCAAGATGATGGGTGTGTCATTAAATCCACTTCTTCCTAAGCCTTGGTAGGAATTAAATTGACATTCAGAGCGCAAACAACCCAGTCACTGAGCTCAGTACAATTCCAGCCACCAGGATCCCATGCCCATATTAATTTCAATCATTTGTAAACATGTGAGTGGTAAAGTGAAAGTCAATGAAGAAAGATGATGATATGGACATTGTGAGCAATCAGTAATTCCCTCCAGCTGCCCCCCAACCTGGCACCCCAGTGACACCAATCGCAAGGCATCTTGCCTGCTCTGCTTCTTATGGTATCAAATTGGCTTAGAATAGCCATCTTTCACATTGTCCTGGGCATATTACTCTCACAGTGCAACTATATATTACGATTACAATTTTATTGGAATTTCTCAACCGTAATTCTCTCTCTTTTATGTTTCCACCAAAGAAGAGCTATGGAAAACATCTAATAAAAAAATATTGAACTGCATTTCACAGCTTATCAGTCTAAATGCTTATCAATAGTGTATAGCAAATAAACTCAATGCCGCTAGTTTCTCTGCCACATTCTGTTTTTCTAGTGTTACAAAAGAAAAAAACGTTACAAAAGAAAATCTCTGTCTCTTCTCTTGACAATCATTGACAACGTGTTGAGAAATTATACTGAACACAGAATTAAGTTCATTGCTCTTACAAATTATACTGTCCATGTGGGCTGGACAGAGTCAGAAAAGATTTGTGGAAGGAAGACCTGCTCCTGTTCTTCCACAGGGAACTTTGTCAAAGACCACAAACCCACATTTAAAATTACGCCATTCAATGAGCTTTGACAAACATTAATCTATGCAATCACTAGCACAGTCAGGCTAGAAAAACGTTTCCATCATCTCAGAAACTTGCTTGGGATTTCTTTCTGGTCAGTCTCTACCCACCAAAGGAAACTAGTGTTCTGAGTTGTGTCACTGTAGTTCTGCCTGTTATTCGCTTTACATGAGTGGAACAAAGTATGTTCTCTCTCATATCTGGGTTTCTTAGCTCATCACAATTTTTTTGAACTTTATTTTGCTGTTTAGCTTTTATATTTAAGTCCATGTTCTATTTTATTTTTTATTTTTTTATTTGAGAAAATAGATTTATTCAAACATAAAGATTGAAGCAGACGCTATATATGAAAAGAACATATAGTATTTCAAACATGTGCAAAGTAAAAATTATATAATTACACATACAAGGAACATTATAGTGAGAAATGTCATCATTTCTCAATAACTGATAAATCTGAAATTAGTAACTATGCACTATGAAAACACACTTAATGGACTTAATATAATGGACATATATGAAATATGTCACAACAGCTAGAGAATACGTTCTATTTTAAATTAATCTCTTTACAATATAAGAGAGAGCTTGAGGTTTATTTCTTCCCCCCATAGGAAGAAACCATTTTTCTTTCTGTAGAGAATTGTGTTAGGTTCTTTGTTGAAAATCAATTGACCATATGTGCGGTCTATTTCTGGAATCTCCGTTCTGTCCCACTCATGTAAATGTATATATTTACCCAGCCTCACGCTGCCTTGATGACTGTAGATTTGTAGTAAGCCTTGAAATCAGGAACTGTAGGCACTCCAACTTGTTCTTTCTCAAAATCATTTTGGCTACTCCAGATCTTTGTGTTGCCAAGTAATTTTTAGAATCAGCTTGCAAAAAAGGTTGATAGAATTATGATTGTGATTTTTATGGACTCTACATTGATGTGTGTATTGATATTAATATTGTATTATTAAGGAGAATCGGCCCTTAACAATATAGTCATACAATCCAGAAACATGATATATTCTTCCATGTATTTACATTTTCTTCAATTTATTTTAGAAATGTGTTGACATTTTTAATGTGGAGTTTTTGTACATGCTTGGAAATTTTATGGTATGGTGAATATAGTTTTAATTATAAACATAATTTTAATTTTATTTTCTAATTATATATTGTCAATATAAGTAGAAATGTAGTTGATGTTTACATCTCGACCTTGAACTTGTGATTTTACTAAATTCACTAATTCATTCACATAACTGTTTTTTGAGATTATGTAGGATTTCCTACATTTAGTTATATGTCAATACAGGAAGTCTTATTTCTTTCTGTCTTGTTTTCTTTCTTCTTGACTATTCAAAAGGCAGGACCTCTAGTACACTGTTGAGCAGAAGTAGTGAAAGTGAACATCCTTGCCTTGTTTCCTAGCTTAGGGAGGAACGTTTAATATTTCACCATTTTTGTATGCTATTAACTGTAAGATTTTCATAGATGACCTAAATCAGGTTGGTTTTCACATTTTGATATGTTGAACCTTCATTACTATTCAATTTCAAATATTTTCTACTTTGTCTTGGAACTTTCCTTTTTTAACACATTCATTATTTAGAACTGGGTTGTTTAATTTACAGATATTTAGAGTTTTTTCCCAAATATTGTATTGTTATAAATTTCTAATTTATGACTCTTATGGTCAGAGAATATGTTTTATAAGGTTTATATTTTTAAAAAATTACTGAGGCTTATTTTATGACCAAGTATATGGTCTGTGTAAACACTCCGTGTACATTTGTAAAGAATACATTTTTCTATAGTTGTCAATTTCAGTGTTCTGTAAATCTCTGATTTGGGTCGAGCACGTTTATAGCATTGATCACCCAAAGGACTGTAATGAACTGGTCAACATAGGGAGGTAGTCAACATAAGGAACTAGGCCTGCTGTCCTGATACATACAAGTGGTGCATGTGTGTCTATACAAATTAGGTCTACTCAAGGAGGCAGTTGATGTAGGGAGGTGGACAATTATGGAGGTTCCACTGTATTTGGATTTTTTTAAATATGTTTACCAAATTTTTAACCTAATTTTTATATCAAATATAGCAACACTCCTAAGAGAAGTATGTTTTATCTCTAACTAAGATGGTAGATTTATTCCTTTTTCTTTGATTTTTTAGCTTTGGGATTTTTGCTGCTCTGTTATTGCAATTCAATGCAACCTGTACCACATTTAAGTTATGCACACATTTAAGCATTATTATGTCTTCCTGATAAATTAAACCTCTTATTATATGGAATGTCCGTCCTCATCCATTGTCTTACAGTACTTATTGTCTTGATAACTATTTGTTTAAACTATGATGCAGCCATACCTGTTTTCTTTTGTTTATTTTTGGTTGGGTATGGCTTATCTTCCAGTATATCTGTGTATTTATATTTCAAATGTGTTTCTCATGTATAGCATACAGTTGAAACTTGATTTTTGTCTAGCCTATGAATCTCTGCATTTTAATTAGAATTTTTAGTCCATTTACATTAAATGAAATGATTGATATGGTTCTATTAAAGCCTATGGCCTTGCTACTTGTTTTAATTTCCCTAATGTGTTTCTTGCTCCTCTTTCAGCTATTTTTGCCATTTTTTCTTAATCAAACGTTTTAGTGAACCATTTTATAGTCTTTTAAAGCCACATATATAACATATATTATATATAATATAATATATTATATTAATAATAATATATAATATAATGCACATGTTATATATGGCTTTTAAAGTTTTATATATAGATAAAATAATATATATATTTATTTGAATAGTTTTAATTGAATAGTTTGGGATTAAAATATAAAACTTTGATGTATCAATGCTTAATTATAACTTGATATTATATCTCTTCATACCTGACAGCTGACACTTTTCATTTTCTTTTTCACAATTCCCGTTTCACACTACAAGATAATATAATTATATTTACCTGATCTCACATTCTTTATGATGTTTTTGTCATGTCTTTTATTTTTAAAGACATTATGAACATCAAATTACATTTGATTTTTTCTAAAAGGAGTCAAATAGTTCTTTGAGCTTAAAAGAGTCAAATAGTTAAGAAAATTATAAGGGGAAACAGTCATGTATTTATCTAATTATTTACCATTCCCAGTGTTCTTCTTCCTTTCACACTTATCCATGTTTCCATCTGGTAGCAGATCTCTTCACCTTGAAAAATTTGTGTTAGCCTTTCTTATAATTCATGTCCAGTGGTTATTAACTTAAAAATTTTGCTTTTTTATGTTTATGAAGGATATTTTTTATGTATATAGAATCTGGGAGGTCAGGTTTATTCTTATTCTATTAACATTTAAATAATATTATTCCATCGTCTTCTGACTTCCATTGTTTCTGAAGTGCATTATCATCCTTAGTTCATGTACATATTTTATTTTGTCCACTTACAAGATAGTGTGTTTCCTTATTTTTTAATTTCTTCTTTTTGATTGTCATAGGTGTGATTTTCTTTGTATTTATCCTGCTTTGGGTTCACTGAGCACCTTGTATCTGTAAGTTGATGTTTTTCCTCAAATATAAGAAATATTTGACTGTTAATTTTTGAATATTTTTTCTGCTTTATTTTTGCTCTTTTCACCTTTTGAGACTCTAATTACATGTTTAATAAGGTCCCCAATATTATCTCAAAATTCCTTGATGCTGCATGAATTTTGCTTTAGTCATTTATTTTGCACTCTATTTGGGCAGGTCTATTTGTGTAGGTCTTTTTCTAAAAGCATGGTGTTTATTTTTAAAGTAAAGAATTTATGATGTCTTAACCAGATTCTGGAGTGTTAATGGGGTCTCTCCACTCCAGCTGAACTGGACCTCCAATGTCCCCAGCACTGATGAGTCTCAAGAAATGATTCCACTCTAACAACCACTTTCTCATCTGCTTTTCCACTTAATGTCACCTTGCATTTACACAGCTTACCTCTCAACCAACAATACCAAGAAACTCCTTCTATAAACTCCTATGTTCAGCATTCTCCTCTCTGATGCCTTACCCCATAAACTCTGGCTCTTTTCACTGCCTTGAATTCTGATCTCTGCCACCTTTGCTTGGTAGACAGCTGCACTCTGTTTGAACTCTAGTTCACTGTGTTGAGGTCGCAAAGACCCCAGGTACACTGCTGGATGGTTCTGGGGTTGTACTTGTGAACTGAGTTTCCCTTATCTCAGGATTGTAGTATTCCCCTCCTATTAATTCAATGCCTGAAGATAGCTGTGTTTTGTGTTTCACTCATTTTTATTGGTTGGCTTATTTTTATGGTAGGAAGATTGATCTGATATGAATTACTTCACCATAGCCAAGTGGAAATGCTATTTTGTGTATGTGTGTGTATTTCAAAGTAAACTGAGTCTAGAGAAGTTTCTGGCAAAGGTTGTTATGTCTGTGCTATCTACTTCTTCAAATTATTTTTATACAGACTCTAAAAACGCATAAGATAAAATGGTGAAAATGTTCTTACCATGAGAGGAAAAAGAAAAAATTTGGAAGCATTTTTGGCTTGAACCCTCAAAGTGCCTATGTTTCTATATTCATACATCACATCCTCTGAGGCAAGATGGTCTATAAATGTGTTATATGGTGACTCATTGCCTTTTCAGTTGTCAGCCTTCTGTGGAAATTCTGAGATTCCCTCAGTCTAAATAGGACAGACTTACCATTTCTATAACTTTTTACGGATTTTTCCTCTTTAATGGGTAAACCTCTCTTTGTTTGAGATGTCAGTCCTCTCCCCTAAATGTTAAATCCTGGCTAGGTACCATTTGTCACACCCATAACCCCTAGTACTCTGGGAGGCTGAGGCAGGAGGATCCCTTGACCTCATGAGTTGGAGACCAGCCTGAGCAAGAGCGAGACTCCATCTCTACTAAAAATAGAAGAAAATAACCAGCATCATGGCAGGTGCTTATACATTCAGCTACTCAGGAGGCTGAGGCAGGAGGATCGCCTGAGTCCAGGATTTTGAAGTTGCTGGGAGCTAGGCAACATAGCCTGGGCAACAGAGTGAGACACTGTTTCCAAATAAACAGAAAAAATACATGTTAAACCCAAAATATTGAAGGAAAAGAAATGAGTAGCTATTTCTTTTGAGCGTTTTGTTTGAATAAGAAATACCACTATGCTCAATGTGTCTTTTCAAGCCATAAAAGGAAGGCTGACACTCTTGACTGAATAGAAGTTTTTCTACTTTGGCTTTTTTTTTTTTTTTTTTGAACTCCCAAAGTATTGTTGGATCAGTATTGGGACATGTCCTTTAAGAAGGTTTCAGACAGGAGCTAGTTATGCTGAGAGCCAAATACTCACCAGTAGGCAGTAGAGAGAAAGCCAGCGAAAGATGAGAGGATTGGGTATACTCGTCAGGCCAGATGGTCAAACTGGAAGGTTGAGCCTCCAGAACACACTGTGCCATTTTATTGGCCATTAAGCAAAGTGAAATGTTGCAGTAATATTTAATAACATGGTTTTTTCCTCCCTCATTTAAAAACATCAGGCCTAAAATGTGTCAAGTGAAATTTAAACTCAGAGTGAAGTCTGTGTTCCAGGAAATGTCACTGAGTGTTTTGAAGCAGCTGTCACTGTCATTGAAGTTTTACCAGAGCAAGATTTTAGACTTCTTCTTCAAGGATCTTCATAGATCAGATGAGTTAGATATATGCAAAATCTCTAGTGCTTAACTTTTTTTTTTCACTTCACCTCCAAGAAGACAACCATGGAAGTTCTCCCTCAAAACCATCCTTGCTAGAAATACTTAAAAAGAAATTGCTCTAAACCTTCATGTCACCTGGGACTAAAATAGAGCCCCAATCTCACCCCACCACCCCACTCCCTGGTTCTCAGTTAAGCTACTACTACTGTTCCATGTGTGTGCACCAGAATTATAGTCTTGGGTTCAAAGATCTACAAGTTGTCCCCAAAGTTGCCATACATGGGGAAAATGGGAAATTGTTGCTGGGAGATCCTGGATCTCCCTAAAGTCTTTCTCTTTCTTCAGCATAGAGAACAGTCATGTTTTTGTGTTCTTTTCATCTTGATGTTCTCAAAGGTATACTTCCCACGAGGATGCTGTGCAGTGGGAAATGTCAGGAGGGTCCCAGGATCTGGCGTCATCGATGCTTCTTGTTGCCCTCCACACAGTGTGCTTTGATCTTTCCCTCTCCCGGTACTGTTATTTCTCAGCTGCTCCTTTTCCTCTCTCCAGGACCACATGGGTCACCATCTCAGTCTCTTTCATCTTCAAAATGAATCCCATAGTCACCTGGAAGTGGCTTCAGAGGCTAACTCTGGGTAAACTTCTAATAAGCATGAAAGAATGGTAAGTTTTCTTTTTTTCACACTTACATTTTATTGAGTGAGAAATTTACAGCTCTATCCAAAGGCCAATAGACTCCAAGCGTAAAATTGTCACATGAAAGAACTTTCTTGAAGTTTTAGCCCATTCTTCTTCTCCAAAAATGTAGTAGGATCCATTATTTCTAAGTCTGGATAGAATCCCACACAAGCACCTCACTCTCAGCTGTCTAGCCTGCCCCCTCCAACCTCATCAGTGGAATTCTGGGTTGAAGAGAGAGCAGGGAAAGGAGTGCCTAACTGTTCATTTCACATGCCATGTTGAAATGTGAAAGCTGAGTGTTCATCCTGACTACACTAAAGCATCTGTACAAGTTCAGTAAGCATGCTAGCACCAGCAGAGGGACATATGAGCGAGGGACACCAGTTCAATGGAGTAATGCCACTGCCTGCAGGGAGTCCACACAGAATTCAATGGTCCCAACAGTTAGAGCCCTAAACTGTCTTAAAATAGGTCCTTTTGCCAGTATGGCGGCTCACACCAATAATCCTAGCACTCTGGGAGACCAAGGCAGGTGTACTACTTGAGCTCAGGAGTTGGAGACCAGACTGAGCAAGAGCAAGACACTGTCTCTACTAAAAATAGAAAAACTAGCAGGGTGTTGCAGTTGGCACCTATAGTCCCAGCTACGGAGGAGACTGAGACAAGAGAGTCACTTAAGCCCAGGAGTTTGGGGTTGCTGTGATGATGTCATGGCACTCTACCAAGAGCTACAGAGTGAGACTATCTCAAAAAAAAAAGTCCTTTTGAGTCCATAAGAGGGAGTAATCTCCATACAGGAAAACCTTCTGCCATATTATTTTTGTACTGCCAGGAGCTTCATACCTTCCCACGTCCATTGTGGGAACTCCACAGCCCAAACATGAATCGCCACATCTGTCCCTCAGCTGTGAAGCTTCCATTTGTTCTAGCTCAGTTTTCAGTAGTTAAATTAAAGACATCTGTGCTGTCTAATGCTCTACTGGCATTGTGCCAACTGAACACTCTACTCCAATGCAGGAAATGACCTCTGCTTTCTTAGGACATAGAGACCAACAAAGGATGCTCTGAGTCATCTTAGGATTTCACAGGCTGTTTGACTGAGGAGGGCAATGAAACCTAAAAAATAGCAGTATTTTAGCCAGTGCTAAGTACTGTAGTGCTAGGCATTACAGTGAGTGTGAAAGTGAAATTTTTTTTGAAACTCATAAGGCTTATGCCTTAGGGCCCCTTATTCCACAGCCTTGGAAGGGATCCTAGGAGTCCACATTGTCACTCTGTATTTTCTGTACAAAGGGATTGAGAAGCAATGTATGCCTCTCTTCCCACAAAACCTGAATCTAAGCTTGGGCATGTCTAAAAAGAAATCAATTCAGAGATGTTTAAAAACAATCACTTATGAGATAGTCTCTATCTTTAAGAAGATTTATTTTTTTTCAGTTTCTGGCTGGGGCTGGGTTTGAACCTGCCACCTCTGGCATATGGGACCAGTACCCTACCCTTTTGAGATCCTTTAAGAAGATTAATTTTAGCAAGTGAGGAAAGAAGAAAACACAAATGCAACAAAATAAGAGGGCCCCAAATATAAAGTATTTTCCCACTGACATTAATGTTTTTGATGAATTTCAGTCTATAAATGCTTAGAGATGTGGATGAAATGATCAGTATTAATTTTAGCATACACTTAAAGTAAAAGTTACCTAATACAGTGATCTGGGAACATTGCTTTTTTTCTACACCCAAATTTCAAAGAACAATTTTATTCAAACTTTTCACATACAACTTGACGTCAGTGTCTGAATCACTACTGGACTCCCCTTTTTGAATCATCTAACAAAGTTTTCCTGCACACCATATTCAGGGCTGACTAAGTTCTTTCAAACTACAGCACTTTTTTATTTTATTCATAGCTCTATCACTGGAAATTTTACCTAGGGCCGCTGAAGACACGAGCAGAATGTCAGAAAGTGGTTCTCATTTATTCCATGGATATATATTTGATATTCTCTCAGCTTTTAATGAATATGTATCCTTTTATAGGTGACTTCTTAATTTTTTTTATAACAATACCCATCATTTGCAATGAAGCTCTTCCCTACCCCTGGAAATACTCATTAAATCTGTGTTGAATTTCTTCTTCTGTTAGGTCTAGACTATGATGGAAAAATAACTCCTGGCAAATTTCCAGACTACCAGGGGTTTTTTGTTTGTTTGTTTGTTTTGTGAGATAGAGCCTCAAGCTATTGCCCTGGTTAGAGTACCATGGCATCACAGCTCACAGCAACCTCCAACTCCCAGGCTTAAGCGATTCTCTTGCCTCAGCCTCCCAAGCAGCTGGGATCACAGGCACCTGACACAATGCCTGGCCATTTTTTGGTTGCAGTTGTCATTGTTGTTTAGCAGGTCTAAGCTGGATTTGAACCTGCCAGCTCTGGTGTATGTGGCTGGCACCTTAACCACTTGAGCCACAGGCACCAAGCCTAGACTACAAGTTTTAATAAATAAATAAGTCCAGTTCATCCCCCTAAGATAAATGAGAAAGTACTAATTAATTTCTTGCTTCTAGTTTATTCCCACTTTCTTGCTTGGCTAACTCCTGGCCTGGGAAACGAACCGATTGTCCCCAAACTGACCTTTAAACAATACCAAGTATATGAGTATTGAGACAAAGATATATGGAGGAAAAGTACCGAAACGAAGATGTATAAGGGAAAATATTAAACCAAAGATGTATGGGGCAATATTAAACCAAAGATGTATGGGGAAATATTAAACAAAGATGTATGGCATATAGCTAACTAACCACAAAATTCTACTTGTATATAATGCTTACTTGCTACCCCACCCAAATGCACCTGGACAGCCTGCATGAAGACCAAGCCTTAAAAACTTGACTCCTTCCTTACGCACTCAGAGCTGCTTTCAGAAACCCCATGTTGGGACACTGAGGCAGTCGCCGGCCTTCAATAAAAGGACTCGGCTGTAAATTTAGCTTGTTTGGCAGTGTGATCTTTGTGGAACTCCTGGGCACAACACTTCTTTCAGACATCTAGCATTGGCATTATTGGAATTTTATGGACATCTAATATTGATTAAGTTTGTTTCCAATCCAGGTTAACGCAGAGATTCTCAGATCTAACTGTATGTTTGGAATCATCTAGAGAGTGTTTTTAAAATACAAGTGCCTGGATTTCCTTCCAGAGATTCTAATTTAAGGAGCTGGGATGCGTCCGGCATTGGAATTTTTGGAAGTTCTCTAGTCGATCCTGATGTGTAGCCAAGGTTGAGATCCACTGTCTTTTCTAAGAAATCCTTTTCTAGTCAAAATAACATAACTGGGAGGTGGACATATGTCTTTACGTGAGAGATTTCATAAGACACAAGTGTAAAATAACTTCCATTTTCTGATAATTTAGAGAAATTTATAGAGGTATATATAATACATACATATAGAAGTATCAAATATGTGGGTATGTGTATTATATAAGTATATTTTAATAAGGTTTTTTTCTGTTTTAAAATTTATACTTACTCATTAAGTAAAATTTAGAAAGGGACAGCTTTCTGTCTCACTGGGGACTCAAATAAAGGATGCAGATATGACTTTAGGAGACCCCAGGATCAGTAGTTCCACCTGGATAAAGTGAGCATTCCTGTAGGCAGGGATATGACAGGAGGCAGGTGCACCAGGAAAAGGAAATAGAAATACAATATTCGAAGCACCCCAAAGTGTGGTATATTTAAGGTAGCAGTGAGAAGTCCTTTCAAAAATTAAAACAAATGTTCTCTTATGAACAAAGCTAGGTATCTGGCTTCTACAAATGACCAACACTTAAGATTTCTTATTTGATAGCTTTTGGCATGAAAGGATGGCCTAACACCTGAACATGATCACAATCCTCCTCACTGCTTTACCCACAACCCAAACACAATTTCCTGGCCGGACAGGTCTGAGCTCATGAGTAATGTCTTCCTTTGGCTGTTGGGTAGTTGACATTCTTTCCTTTTTCCGCCCCTTTGATTTGGTTTGTAAGACCAGTTGTCAGCAAATTGATGAGAGTGAGAGCTGATGATCTTAAATGTCCAAACTGAGAAAATCACATCAAGCTTAGTCACTCCTCATCTGACAGCGGATGTTTCTGGTTTCAATTCATTCAAAAAGAAGGAGAAAGAGAAAACAAATGCTACATAAGATCTATGTATTGATTTTCTTTATAAAGGGCAGAGTCAAAAAATGAAATAAGGATGAAATTGGGTGTGGTTCATGACAAATCTTGGCTTCCAACCTGATTGGCTTTGTCTGCAAAACACATGATGTAAGGGGCAGGAGTCATCCTTTGGAGAAGTGAGAGCCCCTGATAGGCAGGTAGTGAATGTTGGTAAAGCATTTTCCATTTTTAATAGTCTTCACCTGATCCTGCATGACGTTCTTGTTTATTTCTGAGGTGATCACTCAGGTATTGCTATTCTCATTTCCAAGAAGAAATAAAGGTCAGAAAAGTTGAGTGAATTTCCCAAGGTCACAAAAGCAGGATAAGACTCAAATCTCTCAATTTGCGTTTTGTGCTTATCTACCACCCATAATAGATCCAAACAGTTTATATTTTCTTTCTACCTATAGTGCAGATTGAATGAGTATCCAGAAGGATCAAAAGGGCAAGAAAATGTAGGAATAGATTATCATTAGTAGGTTAAGGAATCTTCTTTATTTTAGAAATTGTATATGCTTATTAAAGTACCTCAAGAAAATCCAAAAGATGTCATAGAAGCTCAAATCACTCTAGTTCTGTTAATAGAACTAGAATTGATTTTCGCTCAATTTGTGTATATCATTCTATGTGTTTTTTTCCTACTTACAATTGTTGTTTTTGAATGGGGCGCGTTTCACTTGTAAGATAGCATAAATCTTTCTCCTTATTTTTCCATGCACTTTATGAATATTTAATCCCTCTATAACAATCAATGTCATTTATGGAACATCTCCCATATTCCAGGCACAGTGCCAATAGTCTCCCTTAGATACCACTATGAAAACTCTTTAGGCAAGCGTTTTTATACCCATTTTACCGATAAAGAAATATAAGCAGGAAAGGAATTCTACTTAGGCCATATAAACTAGCAAGAGATGGTTGTAGAATTCACCTCTGAGGTTAACCCCATTCTACTACACACTTTCTAATTAAGTAGGCATTCCCTGGTTTAGTCAAACATTCCAGCACAGTTGACACGCAGGTTGTTACTAATATTGCCTATTACAAAGAATACTGAGAAAAATATTTTAGGATTGTCAATACTGTCCCACTACTAGCACCAGACAAATATTTCCTTAGGCTAAATCAAAAAAATGAAATTCTTAGATCAAACAGCATAAATCATTTAACATGATTGAACTGCATTCTCTACCTTCCCCCAAATGTAAGGAAAATAATGTTTCCTTACAACAGGAAATACATCCAAGCATCCATTTATGCTCCCAGCTGGGAGTCATCATGCCCATCCCCCTAGTGCTTTTACCCATAAGAAAGTTTAGGTTGATATGTCCTCTCTTTTCCCCTCTCTGTTCAATTACAGGTGAAAAAATATTAACAATTTATTGTAAAAGAAAATTTCCTAATATGTTTGGAAGTCCTGAGTTGTGTGTGTCAGCACCTGACTTTCCCTGCCAAGTGTACTTTTAATCTCTTTTACTTGAGAATTTTCTTTTTACTTTACTTAACAATGTGGACAAAAGTTATTCACTGGTCTATTATTCAAAAGGCTTTATGTTTGATAGGATTGGAAAGCAATTAGGTATACAGTGCAAACACCAGTCTATAAGAGCTTAATGTTCAGTTGACACAAAAGAAGAATTTGAACAATACAACTGCCCAGCAAACTGCCAGCATTCAGAGGAGGAAGAGAGCAAAAGAGAGGAAAGCTTCCCCACCTCCTTTCTCTCTCTCCTCTTTTTCAGGACAATAACAAATTTTCTCCCCTTCCAACCCTCCATCCAAAACAGCTGAGTCAAGTTACTGAGTGATTATGAAGCCGGGGCCAAATCCTGGCACACTAAGGTGCATCTATATGTTTTTATTCAGGGGAAGGAGTGAGTGTGGGGGTGGTAGTTCAGAGATCTGTTCACCATATAGGTGAAGATTCTGGAAAACTTCATAGTGCAATAGAAGTCACGTCACTCACCCCCTATTCCTTCTAAGAGCTTATTATAATAAGGTCAGCAGCTTTCCCGAGTGATACGTAGGCCTTAAGAAGGGCAGATAATGCCAAAAACAATTGCAAATTGGAGTGCATCTGTTAGTCCACAGGAGGAAAAATGGTGCTGGGGAAGGGTTTTCCTGACATCATTCTTGACAGCAAGGTCAGTAAGTGGGCACCCTCCGGAGGGCAAGCAGTCTGTGCTTTTACAAGGGCATAGTTGTGTGCACATGGAAGGCAGCTGAGAGAAAGGGGAGCTGCCTGAACACAGCATGATGTCAGTGATTTCGCTGTCATTCAGGTAGTGATGAGTGGCAGAGCAGGAGCATGTCACTCAGAGTATAAATACGGGGACCAAGGAGGGAGTCTCCTCTGTGCTGGAGGATGATGGGGCAAGTGGGGAGTGGGTTTAAGAGTCAGAAGCAAGGGGAGAGGGGGTGCTGTAGGATTCTAGACAGGACAGAGAGGGGTGGAGATGGGAAGGTAAGTATAGGGTGGGACCCTCGTGCCTCTCGTGGTTCCTGGCATAGGCTTACACCCTCCATAGTTCCTTTACCCCTCATCCCTTGGCTTACAGTGTTTTACTCACCCTCCAATCCTCTCATGACTTAAATCCCTCTCCATCAGAGATGGCTTTCCTGACCCTCTCAAGGACAGATCTGCTGCATCTTATAGGTCTCTCCAAGGACACTATTTCCACTGGCATCATAGCTCATGGCACATTCATCTTCTCCTGAGTGTAACCCCACAGGGGCAAGACAGGCTTAGATGCTGCTGTGTGCCCGGGGTTCGGACCACGCTGGATACCTAAGAATTGAGTAGGGTGGTCCACATAACTCAGGAATTCCCTCTCTAGTCTGTGTTTGTGAGTACGAGACTGCAAGCAGCCCCAGGGGAAGACTGTCAGGCTCGCCTCCACACCCCGGGTCCCAGCATTCTGCCTGGCACCCAGCAGGTGCTCAGCAGTGTTTGCTGAACCAAACTGAGCCTGTGGGAGCCAGTGCCAGGCGCAAGGATGGGGCAACTCAGGCAGTTGACTAGACTGTCTTTCCCTTTGTTTTAAAATTTAAAACCCAGATTTTTCAAAAAGCCACATCTTGGACACAGTTTGTTCCCAGTTTACTCTTTCTGATGAAGTCCGTAGAAAAGGTACTCAGGACGTTACCCACCAAGCAAGATGTTTTAGAATAGATATCGATATAAAAATAACTTTCTCCTCAGCTGAGCTTTGCTATCATTGACTTTCCACAACTTTTTTTTCCTGTTTTGCAGAGAAAATGTAATGCTGAACAAAAAGAGTGTGTGTGTGTGTGTGTGTGTGTGTGTGTGTGCGTGTGTGTGTGTTTCCTTTCTGGTTTATTTGTTTGACTATGTGATTAAGATTTCTATTTTTATCCATTGTTAATGGCTAAAGCCTGGATTCTAGTCAGTGAGGTAGAGAACTCAGGATAAGGTGAAAATTTGGAGAAATTTATGTGCAAGCCAATGGATTCCCATCACAGAAGAGCTGACTTTGTTGGTGCTTTCTTACCAAAGACAGGAAAGGCCCTCATCTCTTCACAAAATTTAGTCTGAGTCAGACGTAAGTTAATGATCTACACATTAGCCAAGGCTTGGACGTGAGATGCAACATCTGTTATCCCTTAAAGTAATTGTATACTCAGAAATGTGCCTAATTAGCTAACGATTGGGTATCTGGCACTGACGTCTCAAGGATAAGTCCTAAAAGGGAAATAAGTTTCTTGGGAAGAAGAAACTATAATTATTGAGTATAAGCAAAGTACTATGTACTTACATTTCGTCTCTTTAGACATGAGCCACCATGCTGTACATTTGGATTTTGGTTTTAGTATTTAAATCATTTATTATTGTTAATGATACAATTAGTCAATTTGGATATTCTCATAAAACAGTGGTTCTCAACCTTCCTGATGCTGACCCTTTAATACAGTTCCTTACACAGTTCCGTATGGTTGAGGGTCACCACAACATGAGGAACTGTACTAAAGGGTCGCAGCATTAGGAAGGTTGAGAACCACTGTCACAAAACATCAAGCAAATGAATAATTCTACAAAAAGATCCCCTTTGTCTCACAAGGCTACAGCTTTTCCCAAATACAAGAACTCAACAGTTTAGTGTGCACGTGTCCACATTTTCTTCTGTATATTTACATATATACGTATGCAAATTTAGAATTGTATAATTTTGTTTTGTTTTCTTGCTTTATGTGGGATTATGTTTTATATGGGATTATATTGTGTATTGTTTTTGTGTATTTTTTCCCCAAATGATGGTATGTCTTAGAGATCATTTTCATTTAGTAGGCAAAGATGATCTCATTCTTCTCCATTGCTGCAAAGTATTTAATGGTATGACTGTGGCACGCTTCATTTAACTGTCCCTTATTGATGGGCGTTGAGTTATGTTCAGTTTCTCACTGTAACAAGCAACATTGCAATGGTTATTCTTTCTTTACACATAGGAATATCTTTTCTAAGGAAAAATAATTGGCTTTAGAATTATCAAATAAGAGGATATGCATACAAAATTCTGATAAGCACTATGAAATCTTTCTCTAAAGAGCGTGTATCAGTACCAGCAACAGTGAATATGTGAGTATACTGCCTTCATCATCATCTTCTTCCCCTCACCTCCCTTCCTCTTCCTCTCCCAATTTTATGGGGAAAAACTAATATTTCATTGTTATTTAATTTGTATTTCTCTGATTATTAGTGACGTTTTGCATTTTTATGTGTATGTTGGGTCATTTGCTTTTCTTCTGTGAATACCTTACTCTTATCTTTTCCGTCAATGTCTTCTACTTTTATTAATTAATAGAAACTCTACATATTTTAAGTATTTCATCTTCTAGACTGGAAGAAAAGAATTGCAATATATATATTGTTGCCTATAATCTTAATTAAGGATATCTTGTGATAGATAATTTGTATAGATTCTGTGTCTAACTTAAAATCTGCCCTGTCCCAATATTTATTTTTCATTTTTCCTATGTTTTCTTCTTTGATAATAATGCTTTTTATGTTTTGATCTTTAATTTTCCTGGAATTGATTATGTATGCTGTTTTAAATAAAGATAGAATTGTATACTTTCTCGGGTGGCTGCCAATTGCCCCACGCTCTATCTTTACTTATCAGAAGTGCTTCCTCTAGTCTGCATTTATCTCTGGTTTAGCTCCAGATTCTTTTGAGTTTTACTGATCTCTTTTTTCTGTTTCCATTCCAATGACATGTCTTGTTCATTACTAAAGCTTTACAATTTATTTTGATGTCTAATATGACATATCCCTATCATTCTTTTCTTTCTTTTTTTTTTTAATCGTTCGGGAATCATTGAGGGTACAAAGAACCAGTTACAGAGCTTGCATTTGCTGTATAAAGTCCAGCAAATAATAGTGTCCTGCCCCCCAGAGGTGTGTCATGCACCATGGCCCCCACCCCCTCTCTCCTTCCCTCTCTCCACTTCCCCCTCCCCCCACCATGTACTAGCATCAATTCTCATATCAGAATTGAGTACATTGGATTCTTCTGTGATGCTTTACTAAAAAGAATGTATTTCAACTCCATCCAAATTAATACAAAAGAGGTAAAGTTACCATCTTTTTTAGTGGCTGAATAGTATTTCATGGTATACATATACCACAGCTTATTAATCCATTTCTGGATTGGTGGGCATTTAGGTTGTTTCCACAATTTGGCAATTATAAATTGAGCTGCAATAAACAGGCCAGTGCAAATGTCTTTACGATAAAATGATTTTTTTTTTCTTCTGGGTATATGCCTAGTAATGGGATTTCATGATAAAATGGGAGGTCGAGTTTGAGTTCTTTGAGGATTCCCCATACTTCCTTCCCAAAGGGTTGTATTAGTTTGCACTCCCACCAGCAGTGTAGAAGTGTTCCTTTCTCTCCACAATGACACCAGAATTTGTAGCTTTGAGACTTTGTGATGTGGGCTATTCTCACTGAGGTTAGGTGATATCTCAGGATAGTTTTGATTTACAGTTCTCTGATAATTAGGGACAATGAGTATTTTTTCATATGTTTGTTAGCCATTTATCTGTCTTCTTTAGAGAAGGTTCTATTCA
Source organism: Otolemur garnettii (assembly GCF_000181295.1). Classification (NCBI taxonomy): domain Eukaryota; kingdom Metazoa; phylum Chordata; class Mammalia; order Primates; family Galagidae; genus Otolemur; species Otolemur garnettii. The sequence continues at coordinate 10,053,599 of NW_003852416.1, forward strand.
TCTCCCTTGCCCATTGATATAAGAGATTGTTAGGTCTTTTTTTGTTGCTTACTTTGAATTATCTGTAGATGCTGGTTATCAAGCTTTTGTTCGATTCATAATATGAAAATATCTTTTCCTATTGTGTAGGGTGTCTGTTTGCTTTGGTTGTTCTCTCCTTAGCTGTACAAAAGCTTTTCAATTTCATTAAGTCCCATTTGTTTATTTTTGTTTTTGCAATTGCCACTAGACTCTTCTTCATAAAGTCTTTCCCCAGGTTGATACCTTCAAGTGTTTTCTCCACACTTTCTTTGAGGATTTTTATTGATTCATGCTTAAATTTAGATCTTTTATCTTGAATCAATTTTGGTGAGTGGAGAAAGGTGAGGGTCCAGTTTCAGTCTTTTACATCTGGATATCTAGTTCTCCCAGAACCATTTATTGAATAGGGATTCTTTCCCTTAGTGAATATTCTTGTTTGATTTATCAAAGATCAGGTGGCTGTAAGATTTTAGTTTCATCTCATGGTGTTCTATTCAATGCCACATGTCAATGTCTCTATTTTTATGCCAATACCATGCTGTTTTGATCACTATGGTCTTTTGGTACAGCCTAAAGTCTGGTAGGTTAATGCCCTGGCCTTGTTTTTATTACTAAGAATTGTCTTAGCTATATGTATTTTTTTTCCTGGATCCATACAAAACTAAGAATTAATTTCTTTAAAAGAAAAAAAACCCTGATACTGGTCTATTCTTATACAGTTTTTTATTCTACAGTACTTTGAGAATCAACTTGTCCAGTTCTATAGAAATTTGTTTGGGATTAAACTAAACATTTAATTTATTAAACATTTATTGCATCTCCTCAACAATACATATGGTAATTTTATCAAGTCTTTTTTCTGCCCCTCCGTAATTGTTATGGTTTTCTCCATCTTCGTAACTATCTCTGGTACATAAAGGTAGAAGGAAAGAGAAGCAAGAAAGAAGAACCTCCTCCCCACGCTGCTGAATTTTAGAGTTCTAATGGGACATTCAAAGAAGGTTGCCTGAAAAACTACTGAGATTTTAATATAAGTCCCAATATCACCTGTATCTTTTTGTCCCAGTAGACATTACTTATTTTCCATGTATTATTGCATTGTTAGAACCCCCCTTATAATGTTGAATAGTAGCAACTTCTTTTTTCCCTAACTTTAGTAGGAATGCTTATAACATTTCAACATTAGGTGATGTGTCTGGTAAAGGTAGATACATTTGATATCGTTTGCACCTTTTAAGTAAAAGCAAACTTGTATGTGTGTGTGTGAAGCAGATTCAGTCTCACAGGCAATACTGGGAAAGACTGAATTTTGGAAGGTTACCTGATCTTCAGTCACATTCTTTTAAGGAGCCTCTGAGAGCTCTGGGTGAAGAGAGCCAGGGCTCTCATATGAATAATGACATATTATATCATTCTTCAATGCCCCAAATCAGGGCAATTTGTTTTCCCAAATAGTTTTCCCATTAACCCATGGATGAATAGAAAGTCTTCAACTTTGACTAAACTTACCCAGAATTGACCTTGTATGTGCCATCCCCTTCTATGTCTCAGTTCTGTCACCCAGCAACTCGGACAAATGTCATACCTGCCCCAAATGCCTTGATGTCATCATTCAAAGAGCCCCTTGGGGAAGCCCTATTCCTGATATCCTGAAATCCCTCTTCACAATTGTCTTGTTACTTAAATTTGGGTCTTTGGCCTATGTCCAGGTGGACCTAATGGTCAGTGACCTTAGTGATGGTTATTTCCCACACCTCTTCTCCCCACAGCTCATCATTCTAGTAAATTAGTTTGATGTGTATCTGACCTATCATTTCGGAGGTTGCCTCTCTGGGTAGTTTATTTTGTACCCATATAGTATCATTCACTGTATGCCTAGCACTGTACTAGAATATTTAGGGGATAGCAAAGGCTTAAAAGACACTACCTTTTTTTCCTACCATTTTTCTACAATTACTTATATAGCAATTGCTTCACAGATGTAAACAAGATCTGTTCCTGTAGCTAAAACATTTTTCTTGGAGGTGGGGCATTCTTGAATTAGATTCTACAGGGTCTGACAGACACAGATCAGATTCTAAAGGGTCTGACAGACACAGATCAGTATAGAAGGCTGGAAATATGTTTCTTTTTGGACTAATGCATCGTCATGAGCGTGTCCATCTTAGCTGCGATCAGAAGTGGAATGCATTACTGCAGGTCTCTCTGTATCACAGCCTTCCCTGTAAATTAATTCCACATAATCAGACACAAGCCTGCCTTGCTCATCTCCATACAAATTCATTCCTATGACCACAATCGTCTTTACGTGGAGTGTTATAATTCTCCTATAGGTAGCCTCTATACCTCCGACTTCTCATCAACCACTCTTCAATCAACCACATTCACAGCTACCATCTCAATTTTACAGAGAAGTTTCAAGTATGCCAATTCAGTCCTCAAGACCTTAATGATTCTCCACTCTCTACTAATTAATAGCCCAAAGATTTTACACTAACGTTTGAGATCCTGGGTGACCTTTCCTATCTCTTTACCAAGCAGCTGGTTCTCTATAATCCAAGTACCTATAAAGTTTAACATAAGTCCTTACGTTGGCTCACATTATTACATCTACTGAGATTTCCTCCTCCCTTCTTATTATTCCAAGGCCTAAGTCCAATATTAAAAAAAAAATTCCTGCATTATTTCCATCTCACATTAATTCTGTATTCCTCTGGATTTTTCCACCCACTTAAACTATATGTGACAATTAAATTACACTGCTGTTTTTATTTATATGTGGCCATTTTTACATTCCATACTAGATCATAAATCCTCTAAAGAAAGTACTGTTGGCCTCATCATTGCTCTATTTCCTCAGGACGATCAAAGCCCTAAGAACACAAGGAGGACTTTGTCAATTCCTTCTGTATTGATCATATAAATAAAATGAGATAATCAAAGATTATAAGTCTACCTTAGGTTAAAGTAATTTCTATTCATGATATTTTGCATCCATGGTACAAAGAAATATTTATAAGCCAGCTTTAGACACTGAGTAAATCAAAGTAGGAATTGTCCACTTTTCCTGCAGATATGCCTAGACCTATTTTTCTTTTTTCTTTCTGTTTCCTGGAATATCTACAACATTGCCCTGCTCTTATCTTTAGGGAAGGACATGGCTTCTTTCATTATAATTCTCACTTCAATTTTAAAAAATTTATCTGGAGAATCAGTTGCATCTATTTTCTTTCAAATTTTAATAATACTCAGTAGAGTTCCCAGAATAAGATAAGGATCCTACACCTACAAGGAGTCAGAGAGAGCATCTTGCACCACCTTTATTTAAACATTATCCTGGGTATTGTTCAGAGATTTGGGTGGAAGATGGACACTGGCTGACTCTTCTCTTTTCATCCTGATGCTTCCTGAATCCCAGAGAATTCCACAGCAGTTAAATTTGTGCTGTTAAATTCCAACAAGAGGGAAATGGTTAAAAGGGACTTCTGAGTTCACTGCTTTTCTTCACGCATTTACGAGCAAAGAGTTGAGAGAGAAATTCACAGCAGAAGTGCATTTAGAGAAGGCTAAGAGCTGCAGCAAACCAGATGACACATCCTGGAATGGGAGCAATCAAGGTTCTATTCAATCGTTTCCCTCTACCCTGTGCATTGGAACATTTTCCCCCTTTGAAACTTCTGCACAGTTACACAGGTGTATTGAATTCACACTGATCCACCAAGAAAAAAAAAGCAAGAAATTTATTTGTATATCAACACTGCCCAGAAATTTCAGCAGATTCTTTAAAATGCTAAGCTTAAAAATAATTCAGTAAGGATTATCTCCTACTAACAGGATGATGGCTCTGCTTTACAGCTGCAAATAATCCGTTGATCTAACCAGAAAGTATTTGTTAAAAACAAAAACAAAAACTGTACCTAGATCTGTACCAAGTAATGGGAAGGAATATGCCTAGGTGGGGAGTCAGCAAACTAGATAGTATCAAAGGCTTTGCAAGATATTCAATATCTGTTGCCAACTGTTCAACTCAACCTTGTAGCTAGAAAGCAATCATAGATATTGCATAGCAAATGAGCATGTCTGTGTTCCAATAAAACTTTATTAACAAAACAGGCAGCCAGCTTGCAGCCAAAGTTTATCCTGGACTCCATTCAAGTTTCCTTGGGGTTTGTTTGGGGGGGGTTTTGTTTGTTTGCTGGTTGGTTGGTTTCTGTTTGTTTTTTTGTTTTTTTTTTTCATTGAGACAGAGTCTCTGTTGCCCTGGATAGAGTGTAGTGACATCACTGTAGCTCACTGCAACCTCAAACTCCTGGGTTCAAGTGATCTAATCCTCCTACCTCAGGCTCAGGAGTAGCTGGGACTACAGGTGCCAGGACTACTACGTGCCAAAATGCCTGGCTAATATTTTATATTTTATGTTTTGTGGAGACTGGGTCTCCCTCTTGTCCAGACAAGTCTCAAATTCCTGACCTCTAGCAATCCTCCCACCTTAGTCTCTCAGAGTGCTAGGGTTATAGGCATGAGCCACCACACCCATAACCCTGGGCTGTGTGTTCTCTGATCACGGTGATCTCACCTTTCTTGGTAACTATTGCACCTCACCTCTAGTGTCTGGCTTAGTACCTAACTCATAGCAGGGGCCAAATAAATCCTTGTAAATAAAATTTTAATTAATTTTACAAAAGTATATTTCTCATCCACCAAGAGCTTACTATCTAGTTTTTTATTTGTCAGACAAAAACAGGAAAATTTAAAGTAAGAAAAGTTGAGCAATTATGAATTTTAAGTTAGCACCTGGATTTACTATCAACCCTTTTTAGTAACTCTAATAAGGGTTTATATTTTAACTGATCATGTCTCTATATCTCAAGGGTTTAAGTTTTTCTTCCAGGTCTTGGCTGCCTTTTGAAACTATTTATTGAGAGTGGGTACAGGGTTAGGGTAAGCTATAAAACTGCTATAATCAACATACTATAAACTTCTATAATCAGTAGCTTTTGAGGTTGCTTTTGTGAGCTCAGCTCATGTCAGAAATCTAAAGGAGGCCCAGTAAAGTTCATAAGACAAAAAGAGACTAAGGTTGACCAGATACCCAAGTGCCATTCACTGTCACCTGTCACCTTTGACACATGCATTTCTCTATGGCAAGGAAACTGAGTCAGACCCATCCCACTTCACCAAAGTTCCTCAAAGACAATAAATTAGGAGAATACAAGAAAGGGGTATATTCATAAAGACTGGCTTACTGGATATGGAATTTTCTCCCGCATCAACACAGGTCACATCTCTTGGGGAGTGTGGGTGGAACTTATAAGACAAGGTGATGACTAGTGCCTGAATTTGAGTTCCCAAATAAAGCAGATGGCACACACAGAATAATTCAAAGATAGTTTATTTACAAAGGTATAGACAGCATGTAGGGCAGCCACAGAGATGGTGTAATACACCAGGGTTAATTAGAGCAGAGACATCACCATCTCTAAGTCCAAAGGGACAAGGGGAGGAAGAGTATGCAAACCCTGAAGGACTGAGTCACCCAGAGCACCTAGACCACCAGGTGAGGAGCCATGACCTGTGTCCAGGGACAAGGTTAGCTGGAGGTGACCTCACAGGCAGCGGGGAAGCAGAAAAGTAATTCTCCATGTTCGTTTCCTCTCCTGCCTGTAATCCCCTCCCAGTGCTCCTGATTGGCTGCCCCAAACCAGGCTCCAGAGGGCAAGGAAGCCTGTCTGTGTGGTCCCCTCAGGCCAGTCTCCAAGCGCAGGGAGCAGGGTGGAGAAGGTTGATGTCCAGCACTACTGGAGCCCAAACTGGAGCTCATTACACAAAGGCCATCTGTGAGGACCATTACATCAGGATGACATCAGATTGATCACCCACACACTCCCATTTTTCTCCTGAATGAGATTTTCACGACTGTCTACAAGGAAATGAATGGAGCAATTTTCTGTTCCCTGCAGCATAAGGAGATCTCTTGCCAACCACTCTCATTTAGCAGATGGTAGGTGATACTGTGAGGCCTGCATGGCTCCTCTGAAGGCAAATGGCCAGAGACAGCGGGCACTGGGGTCAGAAGCCCTGGTTTCCGGCTCTGGGTCTGCCCCTTAAGTGGTTCAGTGACAGAAAGGAAGTCACTTCTCTTGGGACTTAGTTTCACTTACCTTGTTTGAAAAATAGTCATTGGATCTGATAATCTGTGCTCAGGGCTTTTAGGAGGCCAGTGCCTTATCTATTAGGCGAAGTGGGCAGGGCTTTTAACCTAGATTTCTATTGAAATGATTTCACATCTCTGAGAAAACTGTGTTTTTCCACATGTGCATTTTCCATCAGAATTATAATGGCTCCTTCTGATCAAGCACTTAGCACCCACTAGGCACTGTGCTTAGCTTGTTCTCTTTCTCCCTCTCTCCCACCCCTTCTGTCTTCTCTTGAGAAAATCTCATTAAATCCTTACAACAATCTATGAGGCATATGAGCCTTTTTGTACTTTATCATTGTGTGACTTGCCTAAGATACATGGTTAGGAAACAGCAGAAACAGCATTCTCTCCACACTCTTTAACAGGACGACCACTCACTTCCTCCCCTTATTGTCTCACCTCCTAGGCCAGACACAAATGGCTAAAAAACACCAAAGGTACACTCATCACTCCCACAGGACAGGCCTCAGGGCAACATAGATGGGAGGCATCTCCTGGAGGCAGGAGGCTTGGAGTTTGGGCATGGAGGTCCTCAGGGTGGGAGAGGTTCGGGAAAGACAGTCCTGGATTCCAGAGCCCTTGGGGTAGGGAGACTCCTCCAGAGCAGGCCTAACAGCCAAGGAGGCCTTACAGCTGAGCAAGAGTGCTTCGTTGTTGAAGATGATTTTTCCAGTTGACCTTCTGTGAACTTTGTTGAGCCATCTAACGAAGGAAGCATTGCTCCTTTGTCTTTACGGTAGCCTCAGAAAGGTCTGGAAGAGGAACTCCCCCATCCTAAGAGGAGAACCCATCCAGACTGTGTCAGGATCAGAGGCATAGAAGGTTGGGGTGCTTGGCTCCCTGTGATCTGGTACAGCTAAGCCTCCTGAGCCCATGCAGGGAGCACTTCTGGTGGCTCTGCCTCCATCTGGACAACCTCTCTGCCAGGCCTTGGCTGCCCTTTGAAAGACAAGCTTCTCTATTCTCTGTTGCTTATTCCAAACAGGACAAATGCCTAAAGAGCAACTGTGAGGCCAAGTTGCCCCATCTGTGAAGCTCCCAAGGTATGTAAGGCCAACAAGGGATTTCTGATCCATCCTGAGTTTCCAATGAAAGAAGAATCCTCTGAGCCAACATGCAGCCCTCCCACTAGCATGGTCAGGATGGCACCTATCATAAGCCCCAGAGACACAATTCCCTTGAAAGGAAAGGATTTCCTGGCCTCTCTCTGCAAGGTCAATGGGGACCTTAGAGTTCATCAGTACTGCACCCCAAGATGCACTGCTCTGCTGGGCACAGACAGCGAGTGCACCAGGCTTTCTTCCTCTTTGTTGGCAGGAGCCAGGCCAGCAGCAAACCTTGGCAGCACTGTTTGGCCCAGATTGTGGATGTGAAATGCTCTGCATGGCTTAGCAAGGCCTCTCGATCCCACTGTGTTCTGCCAGAAGCCTTCTCTTCACCCCATCAATCCATGTAATCCCCTCCAAATTGCCTGGCTGAGCTGATGGTTTTAGCATCAGTTGCCTCTGGGCTGTTTGAAGCCTGCAGTCTGCTAGCCCTGTTGCCAGAAATTTCAGTCTCAGGTCCAAGGCACGAGGGACTCTGGAGCTCTCTATCCAGGCACCAGGATGGAGTAAAATATTTGGCCTGGCTGCTCTTGACTTGGAGAAATATGAAGGTCTTCTTAAGCAGCCCAAAAGCAAGGAGTTAGTGGTTGCAGTTTGTGGATCTGCTCCCGATTCAGCCTCACAGCCTGTACTGACATGTCGTCAAGAATCACGTTTTCCTACTGCTGGCTCATTGGTCCCCCAGCCCCTGCCAATGACAGTCACTTTGAGATACTTGGGAAATTTATTTTCTCTTTAAACTTTGTCACCTGGCTCTTTAGAATGGTTTCACAGGTAAAGAAATGAAGATGCAAGGAGACCTGTAAACCAGGAGTGTCCAATATACAGTCCATGGACCTCATCCCAATTTTGTGAGCTTTTTTTTTTTTTTTTTTTTTTTGCTTATTAATCATCATGTTGGATATCATGGAAAGTATGCACAGACTTTTTTTTTTTTGCTAATCAGCTATCATAGGTGTTTGTGTATTTCATGTGTGGCCCAAGACAACTCTTATTTTTCCAATGTTTGGCGGAGAAAAATAGTTTGGACACCCCTAGTAAAGGATGGAAGTTCACAGAGCTCATCTATGGTAGAGCTAGAGAATCAGAGAGGAAGCACTTACCCTATGGAAATTCCCTTTGGTTAATGTCTGACTCAGACTTCAGTGGATGTTGTTGCTGTCACTTATGAGCACACCTAGTCCCAGCCTTCAAGAAGTTTATAGTCTGATGTTCTTTCATCACACCACCCTGGCTTAGGTTTCTTCCACCCATTTGGAAGAACTCCTCCTTCCACAGTCTCTTCTTCTGAAAGCTGTCTTCTTATTTGAGAAATGAAATCCGTTAACTACTCTTGTATTTTACTGTTTATTCCCAAGACAAAATTTAACCAGAAACTGATGAAATTCAACATTAAGCAGGTCCCTTTTAGTTTGTTCTTTAAACCAAAAGTCAGCAATAGGTACCCAGGAGAAGAGGTTCCATCCTCTAGAAAATTAGCAAGTAGATAAAAAAGGACCTAGAAATTCTACCCTTGTATATGGGAACCTGGAGAGAGACAGTTTCAAGAATACTATTCTTCTTAGTGAAGTATCTCAGGAATGGAAAAAATATCCAATGTACTCAGTACTACTATAAAGCCAATTTATAATCACTCACACTTTCATATGAGAGAAAGCCCCGGATGAAGGAGTGAAGGGGAAGTGGGTGGGAAGTGAGGGGAGTGGCTCGATAAAGGGAGGGTTAATGGTGGGGCCACATCTATGGAGCATATTGCAAGGGTACAAGTCAAATCTATCAAGTATTAAACACAAATGTCTTAACACTGTGTTTAAGTAAATGAGGTGAAAGTTATATTAATTAGTAGGATGTAAGCACTCCAATTTGTACAAATAATTAACACATTGAATCCCACAAAGTCATAAATGTATTCATGATCTATGTATATATGACTTAATAAAAACATTTTAAGAAAGAAAATAGGTATATGTACACCATAGAATATTATGCAGCCTTAAAGAAAAGTGGAGACTTTACCTCTTACATGTTTACATGGATGGAGCTGGAACATATTCTTAGCAAAATATCTCAAGAATGAAAGAAAAAGTATCCAATGTATTCAGTCTTACTATGAAACCAATGTATAGCTTTCTTATGAAAGCTATAACCCAATTATAGCCCAAGAAGAAGGGGAAAGGGGAGAGGAAGGGGAGAGAAAGGGGGAGGATGGGTGGAAGGAGACTAATTGGTGGGACCACACCTACAGTGCATCTTACAAGGGTACATGTGAAATTTACCAGCTGTAGAATATAAGTGTCTTAACACAATAACTAAGAAAATGCCGTGAAGGTTATGTTAACCAGTTTGATGAAAATATTTCAAATTGTATATAAAACCAGCACATTGTACCCCATGATTGCATTAATGGAGAAAAAAGAACATGTGATTATTTTTAATTACTTTAGTGACTATAAAAATTTAAAATAAAATAAAGTAATAAGATAAAAAATAAAATAGGAATAATAGCAAGATGAAAAAAGTCAATGCAGCTTGATCACGATATTGTATTTTTAAATGAAACAATCAAATACATGTCAACAGTAGAATGAACTCATAAAGTATGTGATATCATACACACAATACTATCCTGTAGTGTCAATGAGTGAACTCCAAGTCCAGGCATCAAAGATGAACCTCAAACCTAACAAAGAGTAAAAGAAGTAACTTGCAAAAGAATATAGGTAATGTATACATTTATATTGAAATAGGAAAAACTAAATAAGATAGCTTCAAATGCTCAATGTGTAAAACTACAGGGTGTCCCAAAAGTTGCCATATATAGGAAAAATTAACAAGCTTATACTATATTTTATGTTATATTTTTAATATTTTTATATTTACATATTATATAGGGAAATATTTTGTAAATAAAAGTACATTTAGCTATTATTTCTCATTTTCCTATGTCTTTATATATGTATGGTGACCTTTGGAACACCCTCTACAAGGCAAAGCAAGGGGACAATTCACACTCATCATCAGGACAAGTTCTCCTTGTGCTTTGGAGACATGGAGAGGGGTATGACTGGCAAGGGACCACGGGGCTCTTTGGGGCTTTTTCTAGAAGGTGGAATCAAGTGGCCTGCCTCACTTTTCTCCTTAAAACTGTACATGACCCTTTTCTGTGTGTTGGTCTCATCCCCTAGAATGCAAGCTCCATGCAGGTAGAGTTTGGTCTGTTTTGTGTATTTCTAGGTCATCAGCATTGACAAGAGGACATTGTATATAGCTGACCTTCAAGACATATTTTTTAATGAATGAATGAATATATGATTATTTCATAGCGAAAATGTAATAAGTTGATGTTTAAAATAATAAAACCCATACAAAAGAGCGCTTCTTCAATAAGGTATGCAGAGTGATGGTGAGAGACAAAAATGGTGGAGTGAAGTCAGGGAAGGAAACATCCCCTGTGACTGGTGTCATCTGGGGAGGATGTGAGCCCGGTGTTGAGGATGGGAACAAGTATTTGGTTGCTATTATAGTCTGTTAAGGTAAATACCATTAGTACCTGTGATTCACAGATGAGGCCTATGGCTTCCATTCAGCTAGTCAGTGGATACGCTGGTCTGTCTGACCCTAGTCCTAGGCAGAGACGGGATGCACAGGGCACACTCACCTGTGGTACAGGGAGTGGCTCCTGTAAGGCTGGGCCTACCAAGTTCAGCTCAGATGCTTCTGAGCTCCCCTTCCAGTCAGACCCAGAGCTCCATGCTTGGAGGAGACCACTTCTGAGGTGCACATCTCTGCAGCAGGGGTGAATGGGCAGTGGGTGAGCAGTGGTGAATAAATGGCTCCCATGTGGTGCTAGCAAAAGCATCACCATCTCAACGAGATCTTCCTGTAAAAGGAGATGCAGGTGGAGGAGGTGGAGCTCAGCAGCTCAGATTTCCAGCTGAAGTGTGTACACCAGCTGAAATTGATGGGATCACAAACCAAGTTTCTACTTGGACCGAGCAGTGGAAATTTCTGCTCTTCAAAGAGAAATTCTTTCATGTTCCAGGGAGAAATTCATCAACATCATTATCCAAGTAGTAGTGGCAGGGTTTACCCACTCCAAAACTGTGCTAAGTGCTTCATACACACTATTAAATTTTTATAAGAGCAGCATGAGGTATTAACATCACCATGTCACCAAACAGAGATTTTAGGTAACTTGCCCACTGTAATACAAACTCTAGCTGGTGCATGGAGGACTCATGTACAGGCTGAGGGGCTATGGAACCTATGCTGCCTTCATCACCTTACCCCACTGCCTCTGGGGCATGACAACACAGTGGTAGGTCAGGAATAGTCTAGGTAAGTGTTAAGGAAGGGCAGCCTGGGATTGTCTATCAAGGACTCTGAAAACGGAAGCTGGGTGTTTGGGGGCCACTTCACCAAAATACCTCTTTCCATCTCTGTCCCTATTTCTCATTCCACCTTCTTCCCCTCCATCTACTCCCACAGCCTTCCCTGGGTCCTCATGAAAATCTGAGTAGTGTCTCTGAAAATTCTTCAGACTAGCAAGGACCTGCCTTAAGACTGTGTCCTTCTTTGAAAGTTTAACAAGAATGTGTATTAAATTCTGCCCCTTGACTCCACTGTATTTCTCTTTTTCACTAAAACTCAGACACACTCTTTATCTTCATTTCATCCTGAGTTTCTGTTAGTAGTGGTTCCTACAACCTTAGATTTCAGTTTCTCTGTTCCTGTTCCTCCATGCCACCCCAGCTCCTGGAAGACTTGAGCAGAGAGTTAATGCTCTGAAACAGACATGCCAGGTACCCAGAAAGAGAGTTTGCAACTTTAAAAGATCCTTTTTTAAATTTAGAATGAAATGAAGAAGCAAATCAACACTTCCCAATTTGAAATGGTGAGTTTGGGTTTTCTTAAATCAGGACCCCCTCCTTTCTAAATTGGATGATTGGAATAAGAAATCCTATAAACAGAAAACTAAAGGATATTCAAGGCTTGTAAAAAATCCTAGCCCCTGTTTTGACTGTATCTTTTAAACCTGAAATGCCACATTCCATTAAATTGCTTCCAATGTATGTGTTGGGAACAGAGCCCAGACAAACTCAGTTATAGTCCTTTCCAAATCAGAACTCACCTGATTTCTCCCCTGGTCTTGGACCATATTGGATCTTTTAGCTTTGTCATTCTGTGTGCACAGAAACCACACCAGGCCCTAGGGGGCATCACCAGTGTGGTTGGAGGACACCAGATATGGGCAGCCACACCCTTCCCAGCAATTATTTCTGTGTAGTTTGCCCTGTTCCTGTTGTCATTGGAACATGTGTGACGACAGCCCAATGGCCTCATTCTACCTCTCAGTGCCACAGAGGGCTTTTATTTTTTTGACAGCACATGACAAAATTTGAAGAGACCATCCGGAGAGTCTCTAAGAGTCTTAACACTGTGATCATCAGAAAAGCTATAAAAATGGAAGGATATCACAACAGCTCAGGAACTACAAGCTGGAAGTCTCAGGATGGTGCCTCACAATGATTTAAATAACAGAGGGTGCCAAAAACATGCAGACACACTTTAGGAAGGGAAAGAAATGTATTAAAATTGTAGTACTCAATGTATACTGATAATATTTGTTATCTTGTCTCTCTTGTAATTGTAGAAATCAAATGTGGCTTCAAGATTACAATTTTATTTTATTTTATTTAGTGCTTAAGTTCTGTTTATTTTATTTTTATTAAATCATAGCTGCATACATTAATACTATCATGGGGTACAGAATGCTGTTTCTGTATACAATGTGAAATACTTTCATCCTATTGGTTAAAATAGCCTTCATGTCATTTTCTTAGTTATTGTGTTAAGACATCTATATTCTACATTTAGAGAGATTCACATGTACCCTTATAGGATGAACCATAGGCATGATCCCACCAATTACCCTCCCGCCACCCATCCTTCCCCCTCCCCTCCCCTCCCTCTCCCCTTTCCCCATATTCTTGGGCTAAAATTCGGTTATAGTTTTCCTATGAAAGCTATAAATTAGTTTCATAGTAGGGCTGAGTACATTGGATACTTTTTCTTACATTCTTGAGATACTTTGCTAAGAAGAATATTTTCTAGCTCCATCCATGTAAACACAAAGGAGGTAAAGTTTCCATCTTTATGGCTGCATAATATTCCATGGTGCTGGCGTGGTTGTGGAGAAAAGGGAACACTTCTACACTGCTGGTGGAATTGCAAACTAATACATTTCTTTTGGAAAGACAGCTGGAGAACACTTAGAGAACTAAAAATAGACCTGCCATTTGATCCTATAATTTCTCTACTAGGTATATAAACAGAAGACCAAAAATCACAGTACAACAAAGATATTTGTATCAGAATGTTCGTTGCAGCCCAATTCATTCCATAGGTCATGGAAGAAGCCCAAGTTCACAATTTTAATACAGCTCTGTTTTCTCCTTTCTTAAAATATGTACACTTTATTTGACAACCTTTGTCTTTGGAGATGGATGGCTGAAAAAAAAGAGGGATCATTTTAAAGAACAGACGGAACTGAAAATAGGTAACATGAGCTATGTACAAAGAAAAGCAAACTCTTTTAATACATAAACGCTTATAACACCTGGGGTCTGTGCAGGATTTTGCAAGGAGGTTTCCACCTTTCCATGTACACCACTCTCCCTGTACATATGTATGAATAAAAGAGGGATTTAACCTTGTACACTAAGATGTGTCCACTCCCTCTGCTGTCTGTAGCGTTTCTGTTTTAGCTGGTTGATGCTCATATCCTGATTTTACAGCTGATGTGACAGGTGGCAGAGCTCAGGTGGTGATGCAAGGGATAGGGAACAAATGTAAATACCGATGAAGCCTGTAAGTGCTGTAAAATCAGAAGTTAATGATACGGTTACTACTAGTACTACTAGTAATAATAACAATAGCAGTTAAAGTTATTAAGTCCTTACTGTGTATCAGATACTGTTCTAAGCATCTTGTATATATGAACTTATTAATATTCATAACATCTGCCTCACAAGGTTAATTGTTCACCTGATACACAAGAAAGCAGAAGCATAGTCTATGTGATATGCTCAAGGTCACACAGCTATCAAGTGGCAGCATAGAAGAGGAAGAAGGAAGAAAGAAGAAGGAAGAGAAGCTAGAAGGAAGATCAGAAGGCTTGGGAGACTAAGCTCAGGCAGTCCACATACCACAGGCCTGGGGTGGTGAAGGAGAAAGAGAGCCAAAGGGGTCGGACATTGAGAAAGACTTTCAGAGATATCAGAGCAACAGCAGGTAGGAAAGAATTAAGAAGAGAGGTACTTTTCAGTAACATGGCTATAGGTTATAAATTGGATCGACTTGGTTATTCTTTAAGAGACATGAATGAAAATATTATAAAAGGATTGAGCTTCCTTTTATAATATTCTATGTGTTGGACTGGGTTCTCAGATCATAACTCCATGAAGCCCAAGACATATAAGGACCACGCTTTTGTGCTGGTTACACACCTAAAGTGCGTGATGGTTTCATGTGTGTCATCTCACCAGCTAAGCATGACAGTCTTTCTTTGAGACAGTCTCACTATGTCATCCTCAGTAGAGTGCTGTGGTGTCACAGCAAACTTAAACTCTTGGGCTTGAGCAATTCTCTTGCCTCAGCCTCCCAAGTAGCTGGGACTACAGGTGCTCGCCACAACACCCAGATATTTTTTTATTAAAGTTGTTATCGTTGTCTAGCAGGCCCAGGCTAGGTTCAAACCCATCTGAGTGTATGTGGCAGGCACCCTAACCACTGAACTACTGGCACCAAGCCTAAGCATGACAGTCTTGTGAGAATAAAAGGCAGATAATAACATATGTTTATGGAGAGGGGTGGGAAGGAGTAAGGTGCTTCTAAATAGCTTATGAGACAGCTCCTCTACCACACACATATCATATGTATATAATAGATTCATTCATTTAACAAACATTTATTAAGAACCTACTAAATAGTAGCAAGAACTGCTGTATACAATGGGATATGGCAGAGAATAAAATAAACAATTTTTGGAACTTATATTCTAGTAAAGAGAAAAAATGATGAACAAATAAATATTTACTCTACTATCCATTAGTGGCTGATCCAGTAGTTCTGAGGTAAGATCTATAACATCATTGTATATCTACCAGATCTACAAGCTCCCACTTTGACTATAAGATTGACTATGTTGCCCACCAGAGGGGGAAAAGTTGGGGAGCTCTGGAGAACGGGGAGGGCAGAGTCACAAGAGTCCGTCATCAACAGAGTGCATGAAAAAAACTGTTAGGAGACACGATATTTCAAATCTAAGCTGTACTTGATTAAGCCATGTGACTTGGGCAAGGTATTCACGCCCTCTGTGACTCAGTTTCCTCAACTGTAATAACACTATTGACATATTAGGTTTTAGTTATACATTAAATAAATCTATAGCTATAAAATGTCTACCATGGTGAGTGCCCAGTAAATGCTGCTTGTTATTCAGCATTCCCATTGCAGCGACCCAACTGTTGAAGTTGTTGGCTCCAAGAGAATTGGTGACACTCATTATATTGTCAGTAAAATCCTGCTAGCATGTATGACAAGTGGTCCTTGCTCAGAGATAATGGCTCTTATTGTTATCAGAAGCCCAAATACTTAGGGTGAGGGCTAGGAGGGCACTCAGCATAGATGGAAAATGCCATTCAGAGATATCAGCATTAGATTGTACATTTTTTTATACTTGAAATACTTCTTATATTTAATTTTCTCATTTATAAAAATAAGCATCAATAATCATTATCAAGCATTCATTGGGTGCTGGCACTAAGCCCATGTTCTAGAGCTGCGGTCCCCAACCCCAGGCAGCGGATCAGTATCTGTCTGTCTGTCTGTGGCCTGTTAGGAACAGGGCCACTCAGCAGAGGGTGAGTGGTGGGTGAGCAAATGAGGCTTCATCGGTATTTACATTTGTTCCCTATCCCTTGCATCACCACCTGAGCTCTGCCACCTGTCACATCAGCTGCGGCTTTAGATTCTCACAGAAATGTGAACTCTACTGTAAATGGTGCATTCACGGGATCTAGGTTGTGGGAATCTAAGGCTCCTCCTCCTCCCAATCCATGAAAAATTGCCTTCCATGAAACTGGTCCCTGGTGTCAAAAAGGTTGGGGACTAATGTCTTGGAGAATACAAGGACAATAATAAAAAGCCAAATTTAGTTCTCTGCTTCCCAGCTAGCTGGGATGTGAGATCTAAATGAAGTCCTAGATCAAACAGCGCAGAGCAGCACAAGACAGGGTCAAGCCTTGGGGCATCCTCTGAGCACCACAGAGGAGAAAAAAGATGTTACCTGGAAAGAAGGCAGAGCCCATCGGGGATGCAAGGAGCGCCTCTGAGTGCCAGCTGTCTCTCATTTGTCTCATTATGACACATTCTTAAAGCCATTTTACAGATAAAAAAACAAGTTTCAGAGAATCTGAATGACTTGTCCATAGTCATCCAGCTATTGACAGACTGCCCAGGATTCAAAGTCATGTGTGACCATAAACTCCTTGTTATTTTCCTCTATTACAAGGAGTCAATCAATATAAGGTGACTGTCAGAGCTGTGGAGAGGACTAGGAATAGCACTAGGATTACGGCTGTGTGATTAGATGAAGGGTCTCACCTCTTTGGGCCTGTTCTCTCAGATACAAAGTGTTTCATGAAGATATTGCTCTCATGGCATTGACAATGATGTGGTCCCTGTTTATAGCACAGGTGGCACTCAGCAAGTGTCAGATGTCATATCACATATGTTGACACTCTACTTCTATAACCATCTACTCTTCTTGGGGCTGTTGTCATAAGAGAGCTGTAGAGATCAGAAGACTAGAAGAGCCCTAGGGCAGAAAAAGTTTCTTGAGAATGGAGGGAGAGGAGCCCCTGTGGGGAGGTCCAGGGCAAATGCCTGGACATAGGCTTCCGGGGGCTGCCAGATCCTGCCCACCAGCTTCCTCATTCCCTTCAGGAGCTGTGTTTCTTGGGATGGTCTCTTTTGGAAATTAATGGTCCTTAGAGCAACGACTGTCACTGCTCCACTCATGTGGCCTCTGCACTCACCATTGTTCAACCCTGTTCTGCCTAAGGGCTCTCTCTGGCTGCAGGAGTATGTGAGACTGCTGCATAGAGCAGGCCAACATGGTGGATGTGTGCACAGCCTCCGTGCTCGCTGGAGCAGGGTGACACTGAAGCTCAGTCCCACCTACCGGAAGTCCCGGCAGCCCTGAACTGCAGTTGCCGGCACAGCAACCTGCTCATTAATTCATCCTTTGTTGGTTTCCTTCTCTTCTTCTCTTTCCTTTGCCACCTCTGTACTTCCCTACTTGTGTTTCCTGGGATCCCCTAAATCCTACTCCCACGGTTGCTTCTGCGGGAACCCAGCTGCGGACAGTTGCACTCCAAACAGCCCTCCAGCTCAGCAGCCAGTGCTGGGTTAGGCCACTCTGTTACCTTTCTCTTCATTTCTCTTCACACTGGGACTCATTAGGGCAGCCTTTTTGCTTCTGAATAGAGCTTATTACCCGAATGTTCATCTGTTTGTGACAGGGACTGAAACGAAATCACTATCACCAGCCAGCTTTCACAAATGCCTCATTCTCCGCGGGCCCTATTGCCCCACTGCACTGCCCACCTGCTCAGTGTACAGTCCCCGCACCCTTCACTACCCTGATACCCTTCTCAGGGGAGGACTGGAAGAAGTGGTCAGTTTCTGTATTACCTCTGAACTAAGGAGAGCTTCAGGAGTTTGGAAAGACAGGTTTCCCGTGTCAGCAAAGAGTTAGGCTAAAGCGCCTTTTATGGGATGATCCACTGAGATAGGAGAACTCCACCACAGTGGGTGGAGAGATCTCCCAGGGAAGAGAGAGGTGTCTGTTCTTCCTCATTTGCTGACTCTGAGTACTTGGAGAAGTCTACCATGCCGCCAACTGGATCTTAGCAAAGAGCAAAAAAGAATGTGGGCTTTTCAGATAGTTCATTGAATTATTTAGAAAATATTGTTGAGCACCTACCATGTACCCCGGTAGGCACTGATTTAGGGTGTTGCTACTGCATAAGTATGATGTTTAATCCTCTATACTAGGGAATAGAGACGGCTCAGCAAACACCAACCAACCACCAAAATCCCCCACGAAGTCTGCCTTCATGAAACCTACAGTCTGTTTCAGTGATTGCTTCATAACAAGGGGCACCAGACCCTAATGGCTTGAAACAATAACCAAGTGCTCCAAATTCTGTAAATCAGCAAGTTGATCTTGAGCTCAGTTAGGTTGATCTTCTACTTATCTCACCCAGGGTCATTCATGCAACTGAAGTCACATGTGCCTTGACTGGGGCTGCATGGTCTAAGATGGCCTGACTCCCACCTGGCAGGTGGTGCTAGCTATTAGCTGGTCGGTTGAAGGGGCCTCAGGTGAGACAGCATCTCTCTACCCCACAAACCCTTCCTTCCTCCAGCAGACCAGTCTCAGAAGTTACAACATCATCTTTACAGCCTTCTACCAGTCAAAGCGAGTCTCAAGGCCAGGCCACATGTGAGCAGTACTCTGTCTCTTCATAAGAGCTGCTTCAAAATACATTGCACACCAGCATGTATATAGTTTGGAGTGGAGTTTGGGGGGGGGTTAATTTAAAATTATTCTAATAGTTGAGTCAAGTTGCAAATACATAACCATGTCTAGTCAAAAATTCTCACCGCTGGTTCCACATAGAAATTACCTGGAGAGCCTCACAGAAAGCTCTTTCATCATAAGCAATTAGATCGGGGCTGGTGCTTGGGAATCTACATAGTTAAGCAGCTCCCCAAGTGGTTCTAAATTGTAGCTGAATTTGAAAATCACCAGTTAAAATGTTCTGAAGTGAAAATGAAGCAGAGTAGAAGACTCCTGCATAACGGGAGAGGCAGGTAAGACACAGGTATCAGGAAAAGATCCTCTAAAGTGGAAAGATTTGAGTGAAGACTTGTATGAAACAAGGGAGACAGGGAGCCTCTGTGCCACTTGGAAGAAGCAAGGAAAGGGCCAGTGGAATGTTCTGAGAGGGGACCAGAGGCTGCGGTGGCAGGACCAGGGGTGGCAGCAAGCACTTTGATCTAGACCAGTGATTTTTAACCAGTGTGCCTGAGAAGAACTTAGGTGTACCACAAAAATTTTTAAAGCTCATTAATTAAATTATTTTCTTTCTTTTTTATTTTTTTTAGAAACAGAGTCTCACTTTGTCGCCCTTATTAGAGTGCTACGGCATCACAGCTCACAGCAACCTCAAACTCTTGGGTTTAAGCAAATCTCTTGCCTCAGCCTCCTGAGGAGCTGGGACCACAGGCGCCCACCACAACACCCAGCTATTTTTTTGTTGCAGTTTGGCCAGGGCCAGGCTTGAACATGCCACCTTTGATATATGGGGCCAGCGCCCCTACTCACTGAGCCATAGGCGCTGCCCAATTCAATTATTTTCAAAAGCACAGAAAGTGTATTCTTTCTTTTCTTTTTTTTTTTTTTTTTT
>NW_003852416.1:10073483-10158079 GCF_000181295.1 Otolemur garnettii
GCCTTGGTAGAGTGCAGGACTTCATAGCTCACAGCACCCTCAGACTCTTGGGCTCAAGTGATCCTCTTGCCTTAGCCTCCCTAGTCGCTGGGACTATAGGTGCCTACCACAACGCCCAGCTATTTTTAGAGATAGGGCCTCGCTCTTGCTCAGGCTGGTCTCTAACTCCTGAGCTTAGGCAATTTACCCACCTCAGTCTCACAGAGTGTTAGGATTATAGGCATGAACCACTGCACCCAGCTTTTTAATTTCAAAATATTAAGGTGGCACTTATGTTTTTGTTACGTGAATACCTTGCTCAAGGCTTAATCCAGTGATTTTCAATCAGTGTGCCATGAGAGGCTCTTAGGTGTGCCATAAAAATTTTTAAAGATCATTAATTATATTATTTCTAGAAGAAGTTCATAGCACAGAAAGTTTATTCTTTTTTTTACTTTTTTTTTTTTTTTTTTTTGAGGGCTGGGTTTGAACCCACCACCTCCCATATATGGGGCTGGCTCCCTACTCCTTTGAGCCACAGGCACCACCTTATTCTTTCTTTACTTCTTTTTAAATCAACATAATTTAAGTGTACTTAAAGTGGAAGTTTATAGTTCAATTGTTCTGTGAGATATAAAAGGATGGAAAACACTGGCCTAGTCCCTTCTAAACCAGAGGCAGCTGGGCCTTGGACGAACATTCTACTTGTTTGCCCAGGGCTCGGGGCCTCACTGACCGTGGGACCAGTCACTTCCCTTGGTGTCTGCAGAGAACTGAAGCAATAAAGAACTATGTGGACTACCTGTGGAAAGATACACAACTTTTCAAAAGCTATTTTTATTTGTATTCTCATTACCCTCTAACGTAGCCTTATTTCTAGAGATGGGTGTGGAATCAGTGAGTTCTAAAAATAGCTTGATAGATGTGGCCCAATACTCAGAGTGTAGAATGTGATATAACAACAACAAAAAGCATTATTTCTGAGGAGACACATGCAGAGAAAAGAACTCAAGGCTGAGAAACAGGAGAGGCTGTATGCCGGTCCACCCCAGGCAGCGACTCAGCACTGGGACGTGTGCAAAGGAGGGCAGGCCGGGGCCCCAGCCTGCTGGCCTTACAGATGTCCCAGGAAATAATCTTTCACAGTGTTGTGCCACGTGTTAAGGGAAGAATAAAAAAAAAATTCTTTTCTCTCTCGGAGTTTTTTAGATGAGAATTAATTTGACCTAAGGCTAACAGGACAAAAACATACACATTTACTTACTGTAAGTTTTATGTACGACCTCATAAGGAAATGAAGACCCAAAAAAGTAGCAGAATGTACATGCTTTGGGACCAGGTTGAACAAAGAGAGGAACTGTGGAACAGTAAACTCTCTGGGGAGGCTAAACAAAGATGGGACTGATTTTTACAAAGTCTATTTGCACAAAATTCTCTTGGTCTCAGCTTCCAGTCCTTCCAGTCCTGGAATGTTCCCTGCGTTCTGGGGCGGGAAGGCCGTTTTCCACATGAGGCCGTAACTCCTGCTTTCAGGAAGAAAAGAGGGAGGGGCAGAGCAATCTTCTCACACCTATTGCCTTTTTCAAAGTGCCTTTAGCTCAAAATAATCCTTTTGCCCAAAGTAATATATTTGGAGGTGACAGATTCTTCCACCCTTCAAGTTACTTCAAAAACAAAATCCCTGGCCGGGAGACTTCTGCACGGGCTTTTTAAGGTGCTTTCTTGTGTGTGGTGGCATTTTCCTTCACACTGCAGCTATGGGTGGGGTTGGGGATGCTGGTCGTGGGCTTTCTATTTTATAAGAGCAGACAGAAGCCCTGAGAGCTAGAAGGCCAGTACGGGGTCCCCCAGGTGATGAGGAGCTGAGAAAGGACAGGATGAGGGGGTCCAGCTTCTCCAGTGCTCACTGTCCTCCTCCCAGCCTGCCAGCTGACATTGAGCAGTCTGTCCTGATCAACCCATGTTCATGGACCTCCAGAGGGCTCTTCAACATCTTATCAGCACACCCCTTCTCCTACAAAGTTTCCAATTTACTACCTAGGTTGAGGCTTGCCTAGACAAATCTGGCTCAGTACACAGTTGTCACTTCATCTAACACCATCTGTGTCCTCACAGGAGGCAGCAGTGCCTGGCCTCTGTGGGGCCACGTTAGAAGGTAACAAGAATGTGATGTGGCCCAATTCCCAGTGACAGTGGCCCTGCATGAAGGAATGGTTCTGGAGATGATGTTAAGATTCAAACTGGGAACTCCCAACCCCCCAAGGGCAGGCCCCAAGTGAAGAATAGTCAGAGTCTCCAGAAACGATGTGGCTAGAGATTCCACCAGGTTCCTTCCTCCTCACAGTGGCTCCACAGTCAGCAAGCAGAAAGTTTTCACTGTTCTCGGAGCTGC
The DNA here is from genome assembly GCF_000181295.1 of Otolemur garnettii. Taxonomy (NCBI): domain Eukaryota; kingdom Metazoa; phylum Chordata; class Mammalia; order Primates; family Galagidae; genus Otolemur; species Otolemur garnettii. Next base: position 10,075,855 of record NW_003852416.1, read on the forward strand.
CGGTGCCCTGCCAGCATCCCAGCGTCAGTGTAAGCAGGAGGGGAGATCCTATTAAAAGGCAACTTCCCGGGGCTCTCTCCAAACCCGGTGACTCTGGGACTGCTCATTTTATTTTTTTTAATTTGTTATTAAATCTTAACTGTGTACATTAATGCATTTACGGGGTCCAAGGTGCTGATTTGGTATACAATGTGGAATGCTTACATCTAACTGATTAACATAACCATCTCCTTGCTTACTTATTTTTCTGGCAAAGAATTCATACTCTATTCTTAATAGTATAGAAATGTATCATTGCATGATGTATATTAGGTTGGATCCCTAAAAGAAACCCTCCCTCCTCCTGGCCTCCCCCTCCCCCCTGCTTCTCTTTCCTCTTCCCTCCATCTTTCTGGACTGTAGTTATGTTTTACCACTCCTATGAATGTGTAGGTGATTACATACTGATTTCATAGTAGTATTGAGTACACTGGATACTTTTTTTTTTCCATTCATGGACTTCTCATTTTAAATAAGCTTCCCTAGGTCATCCAAGAGCACAGGGTCAACCATGAAGGCCCAGAGCCTACCTGAGACCTTCATCCCACACAGCAAGTCTCCTACATTTGATAGGAATGTTGTGCCAATTTTGTCTACTGTTACTCTTCCTCCTGGTACAATGGCAAAGACCAAGATGAGACAGCGAAGCAGGAACTTAAATAGGAGCACTTTGTTGGTTGGTTTTTTGTTTTTGTTTGGCTTTCTTATTCAGGAACACAGTGATAGTCTCACCCTCTGCCCAGTCTGAGGTTCACCAAATATCGCCACATCCGGATCCTTACCCAGCACTGTCTCCTTCCCGGTGCCTTTGGAAGCTGTGCCTTTAGATCAGCCTCTCTGTCCTGCAGTCCTCCCTGCCCTGTCTGGGCTTGGACTGCGTAAAAGTGTTATGTTTTCCAGGTTTCCATCTACCTAGTGATGCCCCATTGCCATTTAGAGAATAACCTTCAGGATGCATGTTGGAAATCATCGTTATTCTCCCCTTCAGAAAGAGGAAGCATTTTGATATATTGCATTCTTTTTCAGAGTTTGGCTCCAAGAATGATCTGAAAGCACTTTAAACAGTTAGATGTGGTTAAAAGGCATTTGCAACACTCTCTTAGTAATTAAAACTCATTTCACTGGCCAGGAAAATGATTCTCAGCTGAGACAAAGGTAGTTTCAAGCTACCAGCAGTACATTCCTTTGCCCTCAGAGTGGAGACCACAAGGAACATTGTGAGTTGTCCTTCAGCGTCTCTGTCCTCTACAGTTATACCAAAGAGCTAGACTTTACTTTCACTGAAACAGCAACTCAGCCTTGCCCATCTGAGCTCTTCGAAAGAAGGGTCACTTGGCAATAAAAATGGGATTCTAAAATATGTAGATAAATTAGCGTATGTGTATATTGTTAGCTTCACCTTCTTTGTCTCGAACAGTGGTTCTCAACCTTCCTAATGCCACGACCCTTTAATACAGTTTCTCATGTTGTGGTGACCCCAACCATAAAATTATTTTCATAGCTACTTCATAACTGCAATTTTGCTACTGTTATGAATCGTAATGTAAATATCTGATATGCAGGAGACCCCCACAAAGGGGTCGTGACCTACAGATTGAGAACTGCTGGTCTGGAAGAACCTAGAGTCAGTGATGAAAGAGAATTCCCCCAACCTTTAAAATTTGCTTTAGCAGGAAAGAGAGGAAGGAAAGTGGGTCTTGGCCTCCAGTGGGGATGACTGGTGTGAGTGAGGCCTACTCCTGGTTGATGTGCTACAGCCTGTCCTACAGTGTGGAGAGTGGTTGGCAGACATCATAATCATTTTTTAAAATTCTTTATAATTAAGGCATTCAGTTTGGCAGAGTGCCACAGGCACAGAGGAGACCCAGAGGATTGTTCTATTCAACCTCCTGTTCTAAAAGTGAGAAAACAGAGGCTGAAGACAAGTGACTGTCCCACCAACAAATCAGTGGTAGTGCTGAAATGGGTCCCTAAGATGTCTAATCTGTAAGAAAACATTCTGTGGTGGACTGTGAAGCTCCCTGATTTGTTATGTTTCATTTCATTAATTCATGGGGCTCAACTCTATGTGAACCCAAATAAAATAAACAGTATGGTCCCCACCCCACAAAGCAATTGTGATCCTTATAATCAGCCTAAAATACTAGTGTTATTACTTTTGAGCTCCTCCACTGAGCCGAGGAGAATACTCCAGATTTTCTCTAACGTGATACCTTCCTTGTTTATAAATAAGCTTAATTCACACTACTGTTTCCTGAGCCTTCCTGGACTCAGTGGGAAGCAATGACTTTAGACAGAAACTGACAGAGAAGGGAGATTCTTTCTTCTCTCTATAATAGACCAAAAATAGGAGACTTAGTAAACAGTGTGTGCTGAGCATGCCACACTGAGGAGGTGTTTGTGTATGTGTGATTTTATGCAGAAATGGCACATATCCAACACATGCATGAAAAAAAAAAAACATGGATTTTGGTACCAGATAAACTTAGGCTGAAATATTGACTCTGACATTTACAATGTAATCTTGACCAAAGAAGGTTACCTCTCTTGGCCCCACTTTCCTTATGGAGTGAGGATAACAAGTTAAAATCACAGACACACATCTCTGGTGTATAAAATGAACAAGGCAGAGACTACAAGGTACTCGTGTCCATTGGATAAAGGAGAGGTCATTTTGTCCTTTAGGGAGCAATTATTATCAGGGAGAGCAAGTTATATTATTATAAAAGAGGTCTATACATCTTCCTGTTTTCCCTTTTTTTAAAAATTCTCTATAATTAAGATGTTTTTAGTTGTGAAACAGAAGGGAGGAGACTAGAATGAGATTTTATTAAGGATGAAAAATGGCTACAATTTTAATTTTGAAAGTGGGCTTGTTGACAGAATGTGAGTGTGTTTTCAGAATAATTAACAAGAAGCTATGGGTATAACTGCCTCCTAAATGGTAGCCTTGGGGCTGATGTTCAATAAGGCCAGGTTCTCAATGAGGTCAGGTAAGGCCCCTGGTGATAAGCTGCTTGCTGCCCTGGGATACTGAAGAGGTGGCTCTGTCCATCACAACAGTATCTTCCTAAGCTGAACATGAATATTCATGAAGCTCCCTTCATGTGCTCCAAGTATACTAGCTGCTTTTGCCTACACACCTTTAAATATCTTATCAATCTTATAAATCAGGTATAATTAACTGTCTTACAGAGGAGGAAAGTGAGACCTGAGAATATTCCCAGAGACATGTGTTTGGAAACTGGCAGAATCAGTTAGAGCCCAAGTTTCCTAACTCCAAAGCCGCTCTTTCCACTCTGTTAGAATGCCTTCTGCAGAGTGCAGAGGACGTGAGGGTAGAGGCAGACGTGGGACACTAAGAACCAGGATCTCATTTCATTGATGACTACTGCATTCATCCTAGGCTTCAGAACACATATTTATTCTAACAGCCGGATGACCTTGGCCAGTGACTTAACCTGTGAAATACTCAATTTCTATCTCTCTAAGAATTTTGCAACTTTGAAGATGTGACTTCATCCTGCAGGAACATTGATGTGTTTATAACCTACACAACACTCACCGACATGCAGAATACTGCCAGAGCCTGACTTTAGGGCAGCGGTTCTCAACCTGTGGGTCACAACCCCTTTGTAACAATGAAAATACATCATGGCATTAGGAAGCTTGAGAAGCATTGCTTTAGGGAGCTGAAGAATGATTGAAGACACATACAGGAAAGTATGCATATGTGCACGCTGTGAGCATATGCACTTTGGGATGGAGGCATAAAACAGACACTTCATATTATTTCCTTCCTTCAGAGTCCATCCAATCCTTTTTCAATAACTTGATCAAGCCACCATTTTCAGGGGCTCAAGGTGAGACTGTATTCTTGGCTTGTTTCTCAAAGCACAAAGGAAAAAAATTCTGAAAAGATTGAAGATTAGGATGTCTGTGGCAGAGATATGTGGATGGACCTACTAGAGTGGACCCAAAGAAATAACTTGCATCTCATATAAGCCAGCCAGAAAGTATCCACCAAAGAAAAGGCACTGAACTACCAAGGAGAAAAAATGGCATTGATTAGCCAGCCTTCGTCTCCACCACTCCAGACCTGGTCTGGTGGGCACATGAACAGAGTGGCCGTTTCTGCAGAGACAGAGATCAGGCATGGCCTGACCTTATAGTCTTATACCAATTCACTCTCTGCAATTCACCCTCGTGACATGCTGCCTCTCTGTGCAGCCTTACTACAATGATAATATTTATTGGAAATATCATATTCGTGTCAGAACATGCGTACCAATGATTTCTTAACATGAACACACCTCTGCAGTTTCAATTCCCAGATAAAGTCAAAGATTCTCTACATGTTGCTGCTCATCCCTTCATTAAAGGTAGCCACTGACCTGTTTTCCTAATGGAATAGAGCAGTTTATATGAGCCGTGTTACCATGGGGAATAAGAAAAACTTGATAGGTTTCAAGAATCAAACATTTCAAGGTATCAGAGAGCTACAGAAACAGTGAGGACCACTGGGAGTGACATTCCATGGAAGAAAACATTGCAGAGGTGAACTGGGATTCAGCAGTCCCTGGGGGCAATTGCTCATTCTTGGCTTGGGCCAGAGACTAATCTGGGATTGGCCCAGGCAGAGCAGTGATGCTGGGGCGAGTACAAAGGAAGTGTTAGAACAGAGCTTGCAGCAGACACATAGGGATGGGGCAGCTTAAATGGAAAATGGAATGGCTGTAAGCTAATGACATTTTCTCTTAAGATATCTGCTGAATTTTTAAGGTGCTTGGAACAGGAGAAAGGGCTAAGTCCAAACTAAAAATAAAATAAAACAAAACCTCTTTAACCCCCCGCCCCCCACACACACACACACAAACCCACTGTGGAATTTCCCAGAGGCTCTTAGCACCTAGAGACAAAAAGCTATTATGTGGAAGAGCCCTGAAAACTATAGACAGTAGTATGATGGTCTGAATCATGTCCGTCCCAAATTCTTATGTTGTAACCCCAACCCCAGGACCTGAGAATGTGACTGTATTTGGTAATAGTGTCTTTAAATCTGTCACAGGGTGTCCCCTCACCAAACATGGCTGGTGTTATTATAATAAGAGGAAATTAGGACTCAGACAAATACAGGGGAAAGACCATGTGAAGACTTGGGGAGAAGACAGATGTCTACAAACAAGGACAGAGGACTAGAAAAACCAACAATGCTGACTTTAGACTCCACCTTCCATAATGGAAAGAAAATAAATTTCTGTGATTCAAACCATCCAGTCTGTGGCACTTGGTTATGGCAACCCTAGCAAATGAACATAGTCCTCAAGGAAGTACTAAAGCAACATTAAGTATCCACAACAATTTTCCCCGGGATACTTGCTAACCTGAGCAAACCTACAGATCCAGGTCTGGCCACTGGTGGAGGAAAGACAAGCCAGCAGACCTGGGCTTTGGCAAGGATGAAGTGACAAAATTGAAGATTTGAGGTGCCTCAAACATACAAGCAGTATTCACTGTAATATATTTGCCAAATTCTCAGGCTATAAACATAGGTGGTTGAAGATTCCAAGCCTAAAACCTTCTTAAGGTAGAGTAAAAGTTTCTGAAGTTACTCAGAATCAAAGGAAACAAAAGAAAAATCAGGCTCTTAATTGAAATTTCTGATAATCTAACAACAGGAGAAAATCAGAGTGAAATTGAGTATTACCCAATTCAATTGGGTAATTGAATTAGTGTAACCCACATTTGACCCATTCAATCCCTGACTTGATTCAGGAGATGAACCACCCCACCCCAGACCCTCAATACCCACTTGCCCTTCAGAGGAAAGGGTAAAACTCCCCTCTGAAAATAACAGCAGCAGAAATTCTATAGTGTCTTCAACGTATTTTGTAAAAATTCATAGAGAGAGAACCATGCGATCAATGACGAAGGGAAAAGAAAAATGATAAAAACAGTTCTACAGATAATGATTTGGAAACAGTCAACCCTTGTTATTTGTGGTAGTTGTGTTATACAGAGTTACTGGGAACCTTGAATTAATGAATAATGAACCCTTGCTCCAAAGGGAAATATTAAGTCAGGTTCATGCAAACTTCTGCTCATAACACTTTTGTCAGCCAAAATTCCACTGACATTGCACAGATTTGTTTGACAACATACTTGTAAGACAAGCCAGTTTCATCTGCTTTGATAACCTGCTTTTCCATGCAGCTCCCATATTACACTTAGCAGGCATTTTTAAAATTTTCTCACAGTCCCTGGATCATCAGAGCCCGCCTTGCTCACAACTTTAACGTTTCTCATGCCTATCAGCTTTGGAAACATGTGAGCTACCATCCTTGACTGAGAGTATTTTATACTTTTCCTAACCCTGAGGAATATAAACAGCCAGTTTATTTGGCATTCTGCATCACAGGAGTGCTATACACTATGCTTTCTTTAAATCAGTTGTCATCTCCTGGATCCACAATTTTGGCCACTTCTCCACTTTTAACAAAGCTTCATCATGCACTTTAGAGGCCAGGCCTGGTGGCTCATGCTTGTAATCCCAGCACTCTGGAAGGCCATGCAGATGGATCCTTGAGCTCAAGAGTTCAAAACCAGCCTCAGCAAAAGTGAGAGCCTATCTCTCAAAATAACCAGACATCGTGGCAGGCACCTGTAGTCCCAGCCACTTCGGATGCTGAGGCAAGAGGATTGTGTAAGCTCAAGAGTTTGAGGTTGCTTTACTAAGGGTGACAAAGTCAGACTCTGTCTCCAGAACAAAACAGAACAAGAAACAAGCAAATTAATTAATTAATTCTACCTTAGCATGTTCCAGAGTGGCCTCACAGATTAGCAAGTTTTTTCTTAAGCATGTATTATATTGTTTATTCATTAACATTGAAACCATGACCAATATTACTATAACTCATGCTTAAATAAAACTTATCTAGCACACCTATTTTCTCTCTAAAGTACATCACAGCCTTCTTGCACATAAAAACACGCAATAGCACTTTAGCACTATGCGTGGGAACCACCTGAAATAGCAAAATTGCCGAACAAACAATAACATGTAAAAAAACGTGGCATTAAATAGACCACAAAAACACACTTATTTATGAAAGCCAAATGATAAGGCAGGTCATTACTATGTTCAAGCTCAGATAGAATCCTATACATTAGGTAGATCAAATTTTTCACAACTGCACATTTCCATGAATGTCTATGACTGGGAGTATTGTTTTGCAGTTTACAAATGAATTTTGGCAAATAAGCACATTCACAAATATGGAATCCAAAAATAATGAAGATAAATGTTAACAACGACCATATAATAACTGTGATTCATATATTCAAAAATGTAAAGAAAAAATAGAAAAACAGAAAAAAGTAGGAATTTTCAGTAGAGAATTAGAATCTATTTTTAAAAAGCATCAAATGGACATAAAATTAAAAACTTAACAGATAGTTTGACACAATATTGGACATAAAGAAGATAAGATGATTTAACTGAAAGAAAAGACAAACAAGAGACTGAGGAACAGAGCGGGTGGATTAACTTTTCAAAAACAAAACAGAGGACATTGAGGAACACCAAAATAAAACTGCTGATGATAAAAGACAGAAAGAAATCTTAAAAATAGAGAAAAAAGACATATTACCTTCTAAGGACCATTAATAAAATTGACAGCTAACTATATGATAAAAATTTTAGGAATTATTATTCAATGAAATTGTATCTTTTAAGTTTTGAACCAAAGAAAACAATTATCCTGACTTCTACGGTAAATTAATTGTTGCTGCAATGATGCAATAATCTTTTGTGTCTGGCTTCCTTTGTGGGACATTATGTCTGTAACATTCATTTTTTTTTTTTGTCAAGAATACTTTATTTATTTTTTTATTTGTATTAATTAAATCATAACAGTGCAAATTAATACTATCATGGGGTACAGTGTACTGTTTCTGAATACAATACGAAGTACTCTCATTCAGCTGGTTAACATAGCCTTCATGTCTTTTTCTTAGTCATTGTGTTAAGACATTTATATTCTACATTTAGAGAGATTCACATGTACCCTTATAGGATGAACACATAGGTGTGATCCCACCGATCACCGTCCCTCCACCCACCCTCCCTCTCCTCTCCCTTCTCTCTCCCCTCTCCCCATGTTCCTGGGCTAAAATTGGGTTATAGCTTTCCTATGAAAGCTGTAAATTAGTTTCATAGTAGGGATGAGTACGTTGGATACTTTTTCTTCCATTCTTGGGATACTTTGCTAAGAAGAATATTTTCCAGCTCCATCCATGTGAACATGAAGGAGGTAAAGTCTCCATCTTTCTTAATGGCTGCATAGTATTCCATGGTGTACATATACCACAGTTTATTGATCCATTCATGGATTGATGGGCTCTTGGGCTTCTTCCATGACCTAGCAATTATGAATTGGGCTGCAATGAACATTCTGATACAGATATCTTTATTGTAATGTGATTTTTGGTCTTCTGCATATATACCTAATAGAGGAATTATAGGATCAAATGGCAGGTCTATTTTTAGTTCTCTAAGTGTTCTCCAGATCTCTTTCCAAAAGGGACATATTAGTTTGCAATCCCACCAGCAGTGTAGAAGTATCCCCTTTTCTCCACATCCATGCCAGCATCTGTGATTTTGGGATTTTGGGATATGGGCTAATCTCACTGGTGGTAGATAATATCTCAAAGTAGTTTTGATTTGCATTTCTCTGGTGATTAAGGACGATGAATATTTTTTCATATGTTTGTAGGCCATGTGCCTGTCTTCTTCAGAGAAATTTCTATTCAAGTTCCTTGCCCACCCTGAGAGGGTGCTGGTGGAGGAATCCTCTGCTCCAGGTGGGCCCATTACTGCTTGTTAGAGCCGTGGGTGTCTCTCGGGGGGCTGGTGGAGGAGTCCCTGGCTCTGGTGGGGCCCAGAACTGCTTGCTAGAGCCACGCACCCCACAGGTGGTGGCAGAGGAATCCCCAACTCTGGGTAGACCAAGAACTGTTTGCTAGAGCTGCGTGCATCCCACGGGCGGCAGTGGAGGAGTTCCCTGCTCCAGGCTCCCACACCGGACGTGCCCACAACTGTTTGCTAGAGCTGTGCGCGGCCCATGGGCAGCGGTGGAAGAGTCCCCAGCTCTGGGCGTGCCCAGAACTGCTTGATAGAGCCGTGTGTCCTGAGGGCTGCGGAGGCATTCCCCACTCCAGGCACCCTCACTGGGTGGACCGAGAATTTCCAGAGCTGTATGCTCCCAGCATCCCCAGTCAGCTACCCAAGAACTATGAGGACAGTCAGTTGAGAGGGAACCATACTAGAATAGCAGTACCCCAAGGCAAAGAGCAGCAACCACACCAGTGGGAACAACAAGGCTCACACCCCTCAGGCTCTTCCAGACAGACATGCTCTGCCTCTCTCGGCAATCAGAGGAAGCCAGCATCTTCTCCAGTGGAAGACACTGACTGAATTTCCCCACACGGTTTAAATTCAGCATGGGGCTGAATCAGCGGAAAACCTCTGGTAATTTGAATAATCAGAATAGATCAACTCCCCCAAGGAAGGATGGGGCAGATGCAATTGAACATCCTATCCATAAACAGATGGCTGAAATGTCAGAAATCGAGTTCAGAATTTGGATAACAAATAAAATTAACAGAATGGAAGAAAGGATGGAATTAGAATTTCAAGAAATGATTCAAAAGATGTCTCAAGAATTCAACGATTTCAAAGATAAAATGACCAAAGATTTTGAAACACTGAGGCAAGAGGTTGCAGCCCTCAAAGATCTCAAAAATATGGTAGAAACTCTCGGTAACAGAATGGAGCAGGCAAAAGAAAGGATCTCTGACATTGAAGACAAAGCTTCTGAATGTTCCAAAGCACGCAAGGTTGAAGAGAAATGGAAAGCAAAAATGGATCAGTCTCTCAGAGAGCTCTGGGATAATTTGAAGAAAACTAATATTCATCTTATAGGAATCCCTGAAGGCGACGAAGTGGCTTCACAAAGCACAGAGGCTCTACTTCATGAAATTATGAAAGAGAACTTTCCAGACATGCCAAGAGATTCTGAAATTCATATAGCAGACAGTTTCAGAACCCCAGCATGACTCAACCCGAACAAGACATCCCCCAGGCACATCATAATTAACTTCACTAAAGTTAATATGAAAGAGAAAATTCTGAAAGCAGCTAGACATAAGAAAACCATAACCTACAAGGGGAAGAATATTAGAATGGCTGCAGATCTCTCTGCTGAAACCTTTCAGGCTAGAAGAGGGTAGTCATCAACTTTTAACCTCCTAAAACAAAATAACTTTCAACCCAGGATCCCAGCTAAACTGAGTTTCATCTATGATGGAGAAATTAAATACTTTAAAGACATTCACACATTGAATAAATTTGCTATAACTAAACCAGCCCTCCAGGATATTCTCAGACCTATCCTCCACAAAGTCCACTGCAATCCTCCACCACATAAGTAAACTCACACAGAAAATTTTAATCAAATTCCAATTTCCAGAGTGGTGAAAGGATTAAAAATGTTCTCTGGACTTTTGAAAAACTTGATACCCAAATTATACGAGGTTTATCAATATTCTGAATAAATGTGAATGGCTTAAATTGCCCTCTAAAGAGGCACAGGCTGGCTTACTAGATACAAAAACTCAGGCCAGACATCTGCTGCATACAAGAATCCCACTTTACCCTAAAAGACAAATATAGACTCAGGGTAAAGGGATGGTCATCTATATTCCAGGCAAATGGAAAACAGAGAAAAGCAAGTGTTGCAATTTTATTCGCAGATACAATAGGCTTTGACATTCATTTATGTCATTCCATATAGCAGTAGTTTACTCAGCCTCATTGGATAGAAATGCACTGTAGCAAAGGACCAACTGGTATCCTTTACCTTTCCTATTTATACATTGGTTTGTGGCTCTCATAAAAACTGCTATGGACATACTTAAGTAGTTCACTGCTGCTCAGATATTAAATGTAGCAGCATTTCACCCTTTCTCATTGCATAGATTTCCACTGTAGCAAAGCACCAACTACTCTACCATTTATACCCTATTTGGTTGTTTTCACTTTGTGGCTAATTTAAAAACTACCATTATAAACATGCTCAAGTATGTCTCCTAGCACAATATTTCAACTGAGCACATTCTAGCAGTGGAATTGCTACATCATAGAGAATGTAGGTGCTATGGACAGAAGTGTGTTGCCCCCAAAGCCATATGTTGAAGTCATCACCTCCCAGGTGACAGTATTGAAGACAGAGCCTTTAAGACATTAAGATTAAATGAGGTCTTAAGAGTGGAGCCTTGATCCAATAGAACTAGTGTCCTTATAAAATGAGGAAGCAACACCAGAGTTCTTTTTCCCTATCCTGGGAAGACACAGCAAGAAAGCAGCTGTGTGCAAGCCAGGAAGAGAGCCCTCACTAGAACCTGACCAAGATAGATCTGGCCTAGACTTCTACCCTCCAGAGATGTAAGAAAGCAAATTTCTGTTGTTTAAACCACATAATCTATGGTATTTTGTTATACTAGCCTGAGATAATATGGTAGGTATTAAGTGATGATAGATATAACCAAGCAAATTATTTTAAATGTTGGTGTCAAGTGATTTACATCATTCTCAATAGTAAGAATTATCTGTATCTTTTTGTTATATCAGTCTTAATGTTCTGTAGTGGTATTTCATTGTGAATTTAATTTTAATTTACCTGATTGATAATGAGATTAATCATCTCTTTGTGAAATGGCTGTTCTAGTTTTTTCCTGTTTTACTATGGGGTTGGCTGGTTAATATTGATTTGCAGGAGTTCTTTACTTATTGCAAATGTCTTCCCCTACTCTCTATATTATATTTTTCTTTCTGAATGATGAAAATAAATCTGTTGGGGCAGGCGCCTGTGGCTCAAAGGAGTAGGGTGCAGGCCCCATATACTGGAGGTGGCAAGTTCAAACCCAGGCCTGGCCAAAAACTGTAAACAAATAAACAAATAAATTTGGTGGCTGGTGCCTGTGGCTCAGCGGATAGGGCATCTGCCCCAAATACTGAGGGTGGTGGATTTGAACCCAGCCCCAGCCAAACTGCAACACACAATAGCCAGGCATTGTGGCTGGCACCTGTAGTCCCAGCTACTCGGGAAGGTGAGGCAAGAGAATTGCCTAAGCCCAGGAGTTGGAGGTTTCTGTGAGCTGTGATGCCACAGCACTCTACTGAGGGCAATAAAGTAAGACACTCTGGGAAGGAAGGAAGGAAGGAAGGAAGGAAGGAAGGAAGGAAGGAAGGAAGGAAGGAAGGAAGGAAAATAAATTCGCTATTCCAATGTAGTTCAATTAATCAATCTTTACTGTTAGTGGATTTTGTATTCTGTTTGAGAAATCTTTGCCTACAGCCAAGGTCTTGAAGATATTATCTTACAGAGGCATTTTTTAAATCATTAAATTTAGATCTACAACTCATTTGGGAATAACTTTTACATTTGATATGAGTACAACTCAAGACACATTTTTCCATACACATATTCAGTCAGACCAGCATTGTTCAACACAATGTATACTTACTACTGTATGTCCTCCATCATAATATGCAAACATTCTCTGATTTCTGTCAAGAATGTTTGTTTAGATCTTTGTTTATAGATTTTATTAAACTTATTCCTATTAGAAATGTTAAATTTCTAATTTAAATTTTATTTTCCATTTATTTATTTCAGCTTCTAAAAAATTTTTTTCATGTTAACCTTATACCCTTGTATTTAATTTGCCAAATTCACTTTTGTACATCCTTTTGGTTTTTACCATTAAACTTCAGTACAATGTTGGCTAGAAAATAATAGGCAAGCTAATCTCATTTCTGATCTCTGATCACAGGGGCAAAATTTTGGTAGTTTTTATTTTTTGTTTTTATTAAATCATAACTGTGTACACTGATGCATTTATGGGGTTCAGTGTACTGATTTGATATACATTGTGAAATGCGTACATTCAACTGATTAACACATCCATCACAATTATACTCTTTTCTTAATAGTTTTGAAATGTACCATTGCATCATGCATATTAGGTGAGGTCCCCCAAATACCCTCCCTCCTCCCGCTTTCCCTCTCCCCTCCCCTCTCCTCTCTCTCTTTATCCATCTACTTTCTGGAAAAATTTTGGTATTTTATCATTATGTGTGAAGCTCACCATAAGTTTGGGGGTTTTTTGGTAAATAATTTTATCAAATTATGAAACTACTTTTCCATTCTTGGTTTGCTAAGAATTTTTACTATGAATGGGGATTGATTTGATAAATGTCTTTATTGAGATTATTACGTGCTTTTTCTTCCTTTTTCTATTAATGTGGTGAATTACATTAAATATAAACACACTTTACAAATTTTATTCCTGAAATAAAACTAATCACCTATACACACACACACACAAACCCATGTCTATATAGACACATCACTAGAGTTGATTTGCTAATTTTTAGTTTAGACTTTTCATTTATGTTCCTGAGATTTTCCTGTAACTTTCCATTCTGATCCTATATAGTGTCAGGTTTTCGTATCATGTTTATGCTGTTCTTGTAAAACAAATTTGAAAATGTTTCCTTTTAAAATTTTATTTTATTTTTTGCATGCGTGTGAGTCTGGCTTTTTTCACAGAGCATAAGGCCTTTAACATTTATCCTTCTGTGGCATTTATTCATTCTGTTTTATTGTCAGCTATTAATAATATATCATTGTGTAGATATTCTGTGTTTTATTTTCAGTCCTCAGTTGGATGTTTGGGCTCATTTATATCTTGCTGCTGTTATGAAGAGTTGCTGCTATGAACATGCCTGTGCACAGTTTTGTTTAAGCACCTGTTTTCAGTCTTTTCTGGGAATACATTTAAGTGTGTCACCTGATAATACTGTGATTAACTTTTTAAGGAACTGCCAAACTGATTTCCTCAGTGACTGCACAATTCTCCATTCTCACCAGCAATATATGAGGGTTACTATTTCTCCACATCCTCAACAATATGTGCTATTGTCCTTTCTTTTAAAAAAATGTATTATAATCATCTGAGAGGGTATGAAATGGTAGCTTACTAGGATTTGAACTTGCATTTCTCTAATGACTAATGATGGTGAGCATCTTTTCATGTGTTTATTTGGTCATTTGTATACATTCTTTGAATAAATAGCTGTGCCTATTTTTATTTTTTTATTATTTATTTACGTATGTGTTTTCAAGTAAATGTGAGGGTACAGAGAACTAGATTGCAATATTTGCATTTGTTAGGTAGAATTCTTCTTCCAATTGTGTCCTGTACCCAAAAGATGTGCTATACACCCTTAGTCTCCTTTTTAACTTTCTGCAAGCATTTGTGTAAAGATGTTTTTTATTTCTTCCTTAAATATTTGAAAGAATTTACTGGAGAAAGACAACTGGTCCTAGATATTGCTTTGTGAAAGAGTTCTTAATTGCAGATTCAATTCCTTTAAATGGTAAAAGACCATTTGGACTCTCTCATTCTTATTATACTAGTATTTTTTTTAATGTGCTTTTAAGGAATTCATTTACTACATCTACATTTTCCAATTTTTAGTTATATAATTCTTTAATATATTCTGTTATCCTTTCAACTGTCTCAGACCTGTAGCGACCTCTCTTTTTATTTCTGCTTTTCTTATTATTTTTGATATTTTATATTTCCTCCCCTTTATTCTTGCTCAGTCTTGAAAGTCTTGATTTATCAACCTTATTACTTTTATTTTTGCTCTTTATTATTTTTTCCTTCAGTTTCACTGGAGAATCTACTCACTGTTCTTCTTCTAACTTCCTGAGATTGATACTGAGATCTTCAGAATTTCCTAGAAATTTCAAAAGTATCTTAAGAATGGAAGGAAAAGTATGCAATGTACTCAGTCTTACTATGAAACCAATTTATAGCTTTCTTTATGAAAGAAATTATAGCCCAAGAAGAAGGGGAAAAGGGAGGGGGGGAGGTTGGGTTGGAGGGAGAGTAGGTGGTGGAACCACACCTACAGTGCATCTTACAAGGGTACACGTGAAATTTACTAGGTATCGAATATAAATGTCTTAACACAATAACTACAAAAATGCTGTGAAGGCTATGTTGACCAGTTTGATGAAAGCATTTCAAATTGTATGTAAAACCAGCACATTGTACCCCATGGTTTCATTAATGTACACAGCTATGACTTAATTAAAAATGAAATATTTTATAATTTCATTTGTGACTTCTCCCTCAAGCCACAGATTGTTTAAAAGTCTGTTGCTTATTTTCCAAGTAATTGGGGATTTTTTTAGTATTCATATATTTTTAATATATCAATAGCTATCCTGATCCTAGCATGATTTGAGTGATATTGTTCACTTAAAACATATCCCTTGCTTTATGTTTATGCTTATGATCAATTTTGTTCTACAAACATTTAGCACACTTTATGTTTTGCAAGTGCAAGACACAGCGTTCTGCACATGTCAGTTAGACCAGGTTTTATCTGAATTATGTTTTTAGCAGGTCTGCCACATTTTTCCTGAGCATGTTGACCTGTTTGTTCCATCAGTTTATCAGAAAGAGTTCATAGTTAACATATTCTGCTATGTTGGCATTTTTGTGTATTTCTTTTATTTTTTCCTTTGAAGATTGCTTGTCAGTTTTTAAGTTTTTTAATTTGCTTTTTATATTTACAGAATATCACACATATAGTATAGAATTCTCATATAACCTCTCTTCCCCACAGTTTCCTCTACTTTTAATATCTTGCTTTTGATACATTGTTACAATCGATAAAGCAATATCAATTTGTTATTAACTGAAGTTTGTGTTAGACAGTTCTATGGGTTCCAACAAACACACAGTGCCAAGAATATGCCATTATCACACAAAATAGCTTCCCCACTCTACAAATTCCCAGAGCAGCACCTGTGCAGCCCTCCCTCAGAGCCTTGGTGACCACTGACCTTTTCCTCTTTAATCTTTTACCTTTCCCAGAATGCCATATAGTTGGAATCACAGAATATGTAACCCTTTCAAACTGGCTTTTTTAGCCTAGTAACATGCATTTAAAGTTACTCCTTCCTTTTTTGTGGTTTGATAGTGCATTTCCTTTCTGCCAAATATTCCACTGTATGGATGTACCAAGGACACTTTGGTTGCTACCAGTTTGGGGCAATTATGAATAAAGCTGCTCTTCACATTCAGGTATTTGTGTGGGCATAATGTTTTTAACTCCTTTGGGTAAATACTTTGTAGCACAATTACTGGATTTTATGCTAAGACTATGTTTCGCATTTTAGGAAAATGGAGAACTATCTTCTAAAATGATTGTACCATTTTTCATTTTTACCAGCAATGAATGGAGGCTCTTGTTGCTTCACATCCTCACTGGTACGTGCTGTCAGTGGCTCTTTGGAGTGGAGACATTCCCATAGATACACAGTGGTATCGTATTGTTTTAATTAGCAATTCCCTCATAAGATAGGAAGTTGAGCATCTTTTCACATACTTCTCTGTCATCTGTATGTCTTCTGTGAGGAAGTATCTGTTCACATATTTTACCCATTTTTAAAAATTTGATTGTCTTCTTATTGTTGCATTTTAGAGCTATTTGTATATTTTAGATCCGAGTTCCATCACATATCATTTGGCATTTATTTTCTCTCCATCTATGGCTTATCTTTTCATTCTTTTAATCTTCTTTTTTTTTTTGAGACAGAGCCTCAAGCTGTCCCCCTGGGTAGAGTGCCGTGGCATTACAGCTCACAGCAACCTCCAACTCCTGGGCTCAAGCGAGTCTCCTGCCTCCGCCTCCCAAGTAGCTGGGACCACAGGCGCCCGCCACAACGCCCGGCTATTTTTTGGTTGCAGCCGTCATTGTTGTTTGGTGGGTCTGGGCTGGGGATTTGAACCCGCCACCTTAGGTGTACGTGGCTGGCGCCTTAGCCGGGTGAGCTATAGGCGCCGAGCCTTCTTTTTTTTTTTTTGAGACAGAGCCTCAAGCTGTCACCCGTGATAGAGTGCCATGGCATCACAACTCACAGCAACTTCCAACTCCTGGGCTCAAGTGAGTCTCTTGCCTCTGCCTCCCAAGTAGCTGGGACTACAGGCGCCTGCCACAACACCTGGCTATTTTTTGGTTGCCGTCATCATTGTTGTTTGGCAGGCCCAGGCTGGATTCGAACCCACCAGCTCAGGTGCATGTGGCTGGCATCTTAGCTCCTTGAGCCACAGGCGCCAAGCCCCTTAGTCTTCTTTTATCATTTTGGTTTTATATATTTTGAAGCTTTATTTTTCAGTGGAAACAAATTTAGAAATTTTATATTTTACCTGTGTTGACCCCTCCATGATTATGAAAATCTCTCCCTAAACTCTAAAAATGTTTCTCACCTAAAAACCTAGTTTGTCTGAGGTAAGTATAGTTACAGTACATATATATGTATGTGTTGTATTTTATATATGATATGTATTTATGTTTATAAAATTTTCATCCTTTTCGTTTCAACCATTCTAAGTTTTCATATTTAAGCTGTCTGTAGTAAGTAGCATATAGTTAGGTTTTGTTTTTACTCATCTGACATTCCTTGTTTTAAATTTGTTCCATTTATGTTATTTACATTTAATACATATATTATGAATGACAACTTAATTGTGTGTTGTTAGTATTATATATAATTATATAATTACTGATATATTTAGATATATATTTCTTACCTTTTATGCCCATTTGCGTTTTCTTTTTCTCTCCTTTCTTACGTTCTTTGGATTAACTAAATATTTCCTCCTTCGTTACCTTCTGGGTTGTGCATTCTTTTTTTTAATTGGTTGCTCTAATTTAGAGATTCTAATCATTGTTGGCTTATTCTAATATATACCTTTTATGACTTTTTAGACAACAGTCTTTAGAACATTTCAACTCAATGTCTTCTGTCCAAGCTTCATGTTCTTGTTGTCATCCATATGTATAAACAGGATTTATCTATATCTGTTCATAATACATTGTTATTATTTTATTCAGTCAGTATTTATCTCAATTTGCTTACACATTTCTTCTATTATTTTTAGGTATGCTATTAATACATTTTTGCTGATTTTGTTTGTTGAGGTCACATCTTAAGTTCTCATTCACTGGGTCAGGATATTTTTGCTGGAGGTCAAATTCTAGATTAGTAGCTATTTTCCTTTAACACCTTGGAAATGCTATTTTGCTTTTTTTCTAACTTCCATTGTTTCTGTTGTCAGTTGTCATTCTCATTACTGGTCTTTTATGGTGATTGTTTCTCTTGATGCTTTTAATATTTTCTCTTTTCTTTAGTTTTTGGCAGTTTCTCTATCCTGTGCCTATACGTGCTTTCATTTAAATCTATCTTGTTTGGGGTTAATAAAGATTCTTGAGCCTATGGCTTGATATTTTTTATCACCTGTGATAAATTCTTTGCCATTCTCTGTTTAAATGGTTTTCTCCCCATTTTCTCCCACTTTTTTGTGTGCGTGTGTCAAATTACATGAATATCAGACTATGTAACATTTTCTATATGTCCTTTATTCTATTTTTATGATTTACATTTGTTCTCTCTGCACTTCAGAATCGAATGTTTCTATATTCCTTTTAGAGCCACTGAAAATATATTCACCATGTTCTTCTGACAGGAAACTAGAATAGAAGTATAATACCTAGTAGAAGTAGGTATAGAAGTATAAACTAGTGAAGGGATTCACCTCTATGGGTCATTTATAGACTTTATGAGGCTTGGCCAACTTCTTATTCAACTTCTCTTCTATGTCGTAGCCCTTGAAGGGTCTGATCTAAAAACTTTGTGTGTTTGCAAGAATCTCTGGTCGTTAGAGTGTTGGACTCAGTATTTTCTCTATCCTGTGGGATAAAACTTTTCACCATGCTCTTAGCTTTTCAGCCACATCCTTAACCATACTGTATTTTCCTTCCCTCTCCCTCTCTCCATATAAGAAAGGCAAATGCCTCAAAGGAGTGACTGTCACATTCTTGTTTCTTGCATATGCCTTATTTCTGTTATCTTGGCCCTTTGATTCTAATAACCTCGGAATCTCTCCAGTACTTTTAAATAGACAATATTTAAATTTTTATTCAGCAAAGCAGATGTTTAGAATACATAATTAATTAATTGAGTGTGTAATTCTTTCTTGATGTCTCTATTGTTTGGCAAGAGTATAATCTCCCTGAGGGCAAGGACAAATTTGCCTTTTGCACTATGGTAATCTGAGCAATTAGCTTAGAGCATAGAGAACATGCTCCATAAATTCTAACTATCTTCAGAAAAGAACAAACAAAGGAAAGAAGAGACAACTTTAAAAAAACGTTCTCTTTAGAGAGGTGGTAAAGGAAAAACAAATCACAGTTATCAGAGATTATCGAAGCTGAATGTGCTAGAGTCCTGCGTGACTGCCAGGCTGCCTTGCAGTGGGAGTCGACATTTCTGAAACTTAACAGTTAGTTCATTTCTCATTCTCCACTTTCCATATTCCTCCATCCCAGTGGAAATGGAAATATAAATCTCATATTAGAGGCTCCTGGTCTCACTGCATTACATGTGGTCTTGAGTGAATTGTTAAAAACAAATGTAAAGTGGAATCAGGGTAGTGGTTTATGTGAAACAACTATAATGTCTGAATTAAAGCTATAAATCAACTATGCAAATAAGCCTGTGCCCAGGGCAGAAATGCAATCAAACAGCCTGCAGACAGAAACTTAATAAACCCTGCCTCTCCTCCTGTTACCTTGTGGGTAAGTTTCCTGAGGATTGGGTCTTGTGGGGACACTGAGATCGTGTGGCTCCAGGCGTTCCGGAAGCTCTCACAGCAACTGCACTGGGACCTGGCGGCATTCTAAAGCTTCAGGAAGGGTTGAGCGGTTGTTTGCATCTGTGTCCCCATCAAAAGGCATAAAATATGCATCTGATCAAGATAGTAGTTGGGAATAGGAACCGCTTATGGGGGAAGTATGCTTGGGAATTGTGACTATATATACATGTTTTTTATTTGAAGCAGCTTTGGGTTTAAAATTCTCTTGAAGAGTTGGTTAAAAAACAGGAGATGAATGGTTAGGTCAGAGAAGAATGGTTATTAACAGTGGGGTAGGGGCAGACCAAAGTCAGGGTTACTAAAGATGGGATCCACTCTTTCCCACGGAATTTCTTTACCATTTATTGGTGACCATAGAATCATAGAAGTCGGGTGACCATACATTCTGGTTTGCCCAAGATAATCCCAGTTTATACCTATGGTAGCCCCCACTTTTATTCTTAAATGTTGCAGTGAGGATGTATGACCACCGTACAAAATGAGGATCTTCAAAATGATTCACCTTTCAGGTAACTTAAACACTCAGACCATTATTTTACTGTCTACTAGCACAGGAGTCATCACAACTCATAGCCCAACGCTATGTCCATTAATAAGGGTAGAAACTTTTCTGTTTCCAGAATTATTCAAACAAAGGCTAGATAAAAAGATGAAGTCAAGGAAATTCAGATAGTAAACATGGGCCTAAGTCAATAGCATTGTGGGATTCCTTCTTTCCCTAAGATGTAACAAGTCTGAGAAACAAACCTGGAGAGGAAACAGTTTCTCAAGTTTCTGCAAAAAAGTGGCGGCTGTAGAGACGTGAATTTAAGGTTCCTCACTTTCCTTCGGGGAGACTGATCAGAAGAGAAGCAGCAAGACACAGGTAAAGAGGGAGGGTGGCTCCGGTGCTGCATATCCAGCACAACTGTGCCTCACTCCACTAGGTTCAGTTAGCTCCACTTTGGACTCCAAGGAAGCAGAGTTTTTGACAGATCCAAGAATGAGGTGTATGTCAGCACCTAGGAATTATTTCAGCCAGGATGACATAGGTTTTTGTTTAGTAATGAACAAATTTTTAGCAGCTTAGAACAACAAAGTTTTGTCTTCTTCTTGACCACTCTTTCCCTCCCACATTGGCAGGGAGCTCTGGCCATGTCACACTTGCTCAGATACACCATGGTTCCTTGACAATTGAAGCAGTAGAAATGGAACGTGGTGAATCACCCACCAGCTCAGAAAGTTTCTGCTGGCTTTGACACGCATTGTCTCTACTCACATTTCATTGGCCACAGAAAGCTCACATGGATATACCTAATATCTATGGGAAGGGGAGCAGAGAACAGGAAATATCAGGAAAAGACTACAGGTTTATGGGAAAAAGTATATAGCTAGCATGTCAAAATGCCTGGTATGCAGCAAGAGCCAAACATATGCCCACTCCCCCCTGAGAAAAGCCTCAATCTTTTGAAGCTTTTCTCTCCCTTCTCCCCTGTTCTTTCTTCTGGAGGAGACTCCAACACCAGAGGCTGCTTTGTCTGTGGATTCAGAAAGGGGAGAATCTTGTACCCCTTGTGAAATCATAACCAAGGACTTCTTATGTTCTGGCCGGAGCACATTGAGATAGCAGTGATGCCAAGAGCAGTGGCTGTACATTAAACATTTCTTTTTTCTTTTCTTTTTGTTTGTTTGTTTGTTTTTTGAGACAGAGTCTTGCTCTGTTGCCCAGGGTAGGGTGCCATAGCATCAGCCTAGCTCACAGCAATCTCAAACTCCTGGGTTCAGGCAATCCTGCCTCAACCTCTTGAGTAGCTAGGACTACAGGTACCCACCTTGATGCCTGGCTAGTTTTTCTATTTTAGTAGAGATGGGGACCCACTCTTGCTCAGACTGGTCTCAAACTCTGGTGCTCAAGGATCTACTTATCTCGGTCTCCCAGAGTGCTAAGATTACAGGCATGAGCCACCTCACCCAGCCTGACATCCAACATTTCTATAACAACACTTGCTGTGTTCTAGGTACCATTCTAAGTGTCTCACTATGCTCCAACAACTAGATGGAAAGTTACTATTAATATACTCCTTTTACTGATGAGAAATCTCAGGTAAAAATGGTAAAGTAACTTCTCCCAGGTGAACGTTTAATAACACTGCAGCTGCGCTACCAACCCAGGAAGTGTGTTCCAGTGTTCACGTTCCATTACTAGCATGCTAGACAGATTGAAGAATTAAAATATGTTCATCTTATCAAACAGCATCTGACAGCATGTTATATACTAGAACTTTCTTTACCAGGAAATGGAGCCCCTGGATGCTTATTAAATGCTTTTATGGATACCCAAAGAGCATTAAATAGCATCAAATTACATGGTGATAGGTTCATTTCCTTTTTGTTGCTTTTTTGCTCTGTTTCCCAATCCTTCTGATTATGTCATTAAGAAAACTTGGATGTTAGAGGCACTATTAGTGTTAATCTGGCATTGGAAAAAGAAAGAGAAGGCTTACTGCACAGGTGGGCTACATGGAACTGTGTGCCACCTGGATAGAACACTGTTTTGGTTTCATTGTGTTTGTTTATCGTTACTTTCTATTGTTGGAAAGTGATGCTAGATTTCCATTTATGCCAGTGATATAGTTTCATTTTAAAACATGCTTGCTAAGTTTTTTAGAAAGTGAGCCTATGTGATAAAATAGAAAATAAATACCATGGGTGGTATGTGGACCTCCCCAGACGGTGCAAGCAGTGGGTCGGAGACTGGCCGATGGGCAATGCTATTCTGGAGGGATGGGCTTGCAAGACAGCAAGTGGGACTCACAGTAGATGCTAAGAAATTCTTTTCTTCTTGTCAGCCGCTAGTTGATGACCAGTAAACAAAGAAGACAGTAAGAATCTCCCTACTCCATGCACGACACGTGGTGAGGTCTTCCTGGATGTGAGAGAAGCAGTCTTACATCAGATGGATAATTAACTGCTTGACCTGGGTGAATCTTCTGCTGATCCAGAGCTGCTTCTATTACCCACAAACTAAGAGAAATATAATCACGGAGCTCTTGGGATGATTAAGTTGTAGAATATTGCCGGACTCACCTTGCTGGCTGCTGGAGGATCTCACATTCATTCCATCAATTTTTAATAAACCTACCATATATTGGGCAGTCAAAGGACAGCCTCAGATTCTGCCTATGCAGAGCTCAGTTGAGTAGGAAATTACACTAAGAGAAGCACAAAACCCTGCAACTGCCAATTCTTGTGGGCACATCAGAGGCCGGTATTGGACTAAGCGTCTTGCATGCATGATCCCTATTGGACTAAGCGTCTTGCATGCATGATCCCGTTCATCCTAACAATGGTTCTGTGAAGATTATTTATCATTACTCTCATTTTACAGATTTGAATCCTAGGCTTAGAGGGGTAAGGTATTTACTGAAGGTTGTGGAATCAGTAAACGGCACAGCCAGACTCAAACTCATGTCTGTTTTCTTCTTAAAACAGAAGTTATCCAGATAAAAATAGGGAGGCGATGGATTTTAGCAAGGAGAAAGGAGGAGCAATAAAAACACTTAGGGAGCCATCTCTGCATCCACCAAAGCACTTTGTGGATTGTGAAGCATTGGGGAGGGGAAACTCGGTGCTACTCATTACTGCATTATTTTTGGAGTCAGATGTTCCCCATGGAGCATTTACAGTTCTCCGCAGTTCCCATACAAGAGCATAGGGGACTTCCATTATCAGAGCTATGCTCCTCAATCTTGTCCAAGCTTTAATGTGTGTAGGAATCACCCCAAGATGCAGTGGCCAAATTGCAGTTTCTAAGTCAGTAGGTCTGGAGTGAACCTGCATTTCTAATGTCCTACATTTCTAATAAACCTCCATGGTCTGTGCTGGTGGTCCATGGACCCACAGTTTGAATAGCTCAGCATTAAAGCACTCAGAGCCGTGAGTTGGGCAGGGTACAGCAGGTTGGGCAGACTTCTCACTGTGGTGAGAAGTGGGCAGGAGCAGGAGCCAGCTGGGCTCAGAGAGCAGCAACAGGGCTGAAGGAGAGGGGGAGCCTGCTGGCTCTGCAATCCCCTCCAGCAGTCAGCCAGAGAGAAGGTGGTGAGAGGAGCCATTAATGTTTACACGTTCCTCCCATAGCCTAATCTGGGCACTCAAGATACAACAAAGTGGATATTATCATGGCTAATTTTAAAAAGCACGTAAAAAATTTTTTTAAAAGCATGTAAAATGTGCAGTTAAATAGCCCTCGCTCAGGAGGTGGTAGCTGGGCTGGGCATGGGCTGCCTGTCACCTCTTGGTGATGGCCTTTTTGCTCGGTTGTCCAGTTGTATATCCATCTACAGCTGTCCAGGTGCTTGGTGGCTTCACAGAAAGCAGGTAAGGGGCATTAGGCCCTTGCTTGGGAAAATCTCACTGACTCTTCCCTCCTGCCTAGAGGTACAGGTAAGGGTACAGAACTCTGGCCAGTCGAGTGGGTGGTGACATGGATTCAGCCCCAGGTCTGTGGACTCTTAAGTTCCAATCTGGAAATGCAGTATTGCAGTGAGGGAGGAGCATCCATGAACTCCTTTGAACTTGTACTCCATGGACAAATGGGTGTGTATATGGGGACGTTTTGTGCATGTAGGGGGATGATGACATTTCATCAGATTCTCAAAGGCACCTGTGATTTTTCCCAAAAGGTAACAACTCACTGGCTTAATTGTACAACTGAAAAAGGAGTGCCTTCGAACAGCGGTTCTAAGTCCTAATAAGAGAAACTGGATTTTAAATTAAAAGTTTTTCACCCATCTCCTCAAGAGATAGTTGAGATTTCTAAGTCCATTGCTTAGCATAGCACAAAAGGGACTCTGAATTTGGGCGGCTTTCAAGTGATTTTGTATTTTAATTATTATTCCAGCATCTGCATGCACTCCATCAGCAGAAGTAAAGCACATCCGCCAGATATCATCTCTTTGGTCTATAGAGTGCTGAGTGTGCAGCTGGATTCAAAGACCCCAGGCAATAACTTGGAGGAAGAACTCAGGGACAGATCTAAGCTAGAGACGGTTTTGGAAAGTGGACTCAGCAAAACACTTACATTCTCAGGTCTCCTTCTCTGGCCCCAAACTGGGATTCAGAGTGAAATGGCCACAGATAATGCATTGTTGTAACCAGGATGGCTTGGCAGGGCTTCATTGTTTGAATAGAAACCATAAAATTTCTTTTGGAATGAAACAAACAGAGCCAAGGGGCTTAGGGATTCTGGGAGGTTGTGAGGTATCAGATCAGGTTCAAGGCAGTAACTACCCCAGGATGCTGCAAGGTCTCCCTCTGTTTCTGCCAAGCCAAGACATAAAACGACCTTCTCAGCAAGTGCCAACAGGAGCTGCTGGGTCTATTTCTGAACTGATGGCAGATATGTAGGTATCTAGGTAGAGCTGTGAGAGTAGAGTTCTCTAGAATCCCAACAGAAGAAACAACCGTGCTAGAGCAGTGATGATTCTAGCTCCTGTTCCCAGTGTAAGGTACCAATTAGAGCATGAAGAAGTGTCCCTGTGACTCAGGTCTCAATGGCCCAACTCAGGAATGGATTTTCACTGTGAAACAGAAGGCATCAATCTGATTGACTATCCCATTCAAATGCTGCCTTCTTCGTGGGTAATTTGTCTGTTCTCCCCTCCTCATTCTATACACGCTTCCTACAGCTCCCAGAACATGGTAAGTGCTAGTGTGGGTGAAATGACTTATTGGGGGACCTGGAAAAAAAATAAACTCGGACCCACACTGATGCAAATAATTGGTTTACTCGCTCCTGCATAGGGGGCCGTTGTACTGGGATAAGTGGCCACAAAGTGCAGGGTGTTTTTGTCTTTTATACCTTTTTTTCTCTGTGTAGCTTAAGCAAGCGGGGGGGGGGGGGAGATGAGGAACCTTGCCATTGGCAAGGTTACAGCTTGGTTGTCAATGGATACGTCTCAAATCACAATGGTTATAATTATATAACAATACTTGATCAATGGATATATCTTAAATCACAATGGTTATGGTTATATAACACTAATAAATCAAGCCTCAGTGAGTTTTCCACTATTGTTCATCTACTGAGCAAGCCTTGGTGAGTTTTTCCACCATTGTTCATCTATTGAGAACTTGGGGGGTTTGTGAAACTTGGGACTTTCCATGCCTCTTAGAATTCTGGAGAGCGTGGGAACCTGGCTGGGAAAGGCCTCTAGGGCAGAGAAGCGGGTGAACAGGAGAAGGCAGAAGGAACAGGAACTTGCCTGTAGGGTGGGGGAATGGGAGAAGGTAGGGGAAACAGGAGCTCACAACATGGGGTTAATACCAAATTTGAATTGGAAATAATGTAGATAAGAGATTTGCCTCTCCCCAGAGAGACCTTAGGACTAGAAATCACTGGAACTAGATGAGACCTTACAGATGACCACTCCTCACTGTGCACCTCCCACTGACACCTGGAGAAGCCTCCATCTGACTCTCAGTGCTTGCTTCAGTCTCCAAGTGTGTATTGGGTTAGGATCCAGAACCAGTCAAATGCATGAGTGTTTCTTAAGTACCTATGTGTGGGTGGTTTGTAACCAGTCCCTGAGTTACAAACATCCAACTGACATATGGGGGCTATTTACAGGTAAACGTACCTGTGAACAAAACCTATAGAACCGATTGATCTTGTTCATAACCTGAGACTGCCTCTAGTCCATGGCATCCAAAGATGACAGAGAGTGAAGCAGGGGAAAGCATGGTGGGTGTGGATTTAGATTCTGGACAGACCTAATCCAAATCACAGCTCTCCTTGGATCTTTGAACGAGCCACATAAACAGCTAGCACCTCAAGATCAAATGCGGTAACAGTGACGCCACTGCCCTTCACACCTGCATCTGTCTGGCTGCAGATGGAGCTGGGGGTCCTCATCATGGCCTTGTGCGGCCTTTTGTGATTCAGGCAGGAACACTGTCCTCCAGCCATTAGCTTCAGGCAGACGGCAGTGTGGTGTGAGCCTGGATTAGGGGTGGGGATCTCAGTTATTTAGGCTCAGCTTTGCCACACAGTGGCAGCAGGGTCATTGTTGGCCAGTTACCTCAGTTTACCATCTGTAAAATGGGGACAAGGATAGTACTTACCTCTTAAAGGGGGTTGTAAGGATTACAGAGATGATGCCCACAAAGCCCTGCTACCATCAGTTTAGCACTTTAAAAGTGCCGGTCACGTTATACCCACACATCTGGAAATAAACCCCTGAGACTCATGTGGAGGCCCTCTCTGGGCATCAGCATGCTAGGGAGGGTACATGGTAGGGGATACTGAGAAGCTACGTGATGCTGGTGAAACAGGCTTGCTGCCAGGCATCATGGGAAAGAGGCCATGGACGGCATCAGGAAACACCAATCTCACCTTGACTGGCAGGGAGCTGCCTTGTCTACCTTCCGGCTGAGCTGGCGGGAAGGCTTGAGTGAGATCCCCAAGATAAAATTGTCAGACGCTGCAGGTAAGGTTCTCTTATCATTGGTATCACCATCGGGATGACAGGAGATTCTGAAGGGAACTCCAAAGCCATTCTGCCTTGGAGATGTTGCATTTCAAAAGACAGAGGACAAGGAGCCAAGGACAAAGAAAGAATTATTGCCTCTGGTGGAAATCTAAGAGTAACTGGTTTCCAACCCTTAGGCCACCCTGGGGAGAAAAAATTAATGTGCCTAAAATTCATAGCCGTCACAAATTCATCTTATAGAAAGATTTTAAAGTGATTTAAATAAGCTATTTGAAAACATTTAAATTATTCTCAAGAAACTGACCCAGTTTTCTGGAGAACATTTGTAGCCTAGCAGCAGGGAGACAGGAGGAGACCCATTAAATAAATACCAAAAACCTGCCAAAGGATCCATAAAACCTGGGAAGGCTCCATCAGCTGGCCATTCAAAAGCTCTGAATGGAAGGGGTGGAAGAGATGATTTACAGCAGAGAGCAGCACAATCGACAGGGCTGCTTTTTAAAGCTGAATAAGTCTTTCCAGAAAGCCATGTTGCATCTGGACAGCTGTTTCCAGCTAGGAGCTGGAGGCTGAGCCAAGTCAGCACTGACCTTCCAACACACCCACCTGTGTGCTGGTTGCCAGCTCTGGGGAATCAGGCTGCAAAGACTATAAATGGCCCCTCTGCTGGGGGCTTCTGCAGCAGAGTTACAAACCAGTGTCCTTTCAGGAGCTACTGAAAGCCACAGGTTTTCCTGGTCATTCATTTTTCCGCCCACGCGATAGATTAGAGCAAGCAGATCTGAGTTCTCACCATTCTGTCCTCCAAGTGGAGCTCTCCTTGGAATTAAAGAAGCTGTAATTAAAGTACCTTGTTTGGGAATGCTGCAATTAGTCACCAATTCAGCATGCCATCAAATGTAATCCAAATATAAACATCCAGGCTGCAGGTGCCAATCCTCTGGTGAGTTGTGGAGCCAGTGAGCCCTGCCTGCCTTTTTCATTTGACCCTGTCACCTCTGGTGACTCATCAGATGAGGCAGACACTGGCTCTGACCCATGAGAGGAAGCCCAAAGGCAGTTCACCCTCCCAAACATCTCTATGCTATGGGAGTTGGACTTTCAGGGAGTGGATTCCGAAGCCCCACATAGAGTAAAGGAAGCTTCTTCAAGCTGTGGGCTTCATGATTAAACATAAGCTTTGAGGCTGTATTTTACCCCTTCGACCAATGTTTACTAAGCCCCTGTCAGGTGTGGGAAGGAATAAGGAGGGTTGATCTGCTGGAAGCTGCGTAAAGGGAAAACATGAGCTCAAGCTATGTGACCTTTAGTACATACTTATCAATAAAATGGGTATGATAGTATTCACCTCATGGTGTTGTAAAACTTGAACAGATGAAAAGATGCCAATGTTGTCTAGTACTCTGCTCAGTGCAAGGCAGGGCTGGGACTGGAAAAGCTGACCTTAGATTCCTAATCTGCCTCTACTGGCCACTCTGCTGCACTTCACAGCAGGGCTCAGATGAGAGAAAGACCAGGAACCACGGGCAGGTGTGCTGTCAGCCATATGTGTGCAGGGATGGTTTTCTTCGTTCAAGGAATACCTTCCTCTGACATTAATTATATGGGAGCCTATTTGCTGCTAGGCCCTTAGCTCCCAGAGCTCCCCGCCTGCCCCTGCCCCTGCCCCTGCCCCTGCCCTCAGCCCTGCCTTCTCACTCATCAGTACATCCCCAGTTCCATATGGAGTTGGCATCTCACTGTATTCTCACAGCCCCAGGGCAGCCTTTCCCTTCCGTGTGTGTCTGGTCTCTTTCTGTCCCTGGTGTGTCATGACACAGATAGTGACTGAGGCACCTACTATGCTCAGATAATCTGATGATGGCTCTATATAATTTTATTTCATTCTTGACAAATGGCTCCATCATCTGCCACCTGTTTAAGCCCAAAACTCAGATTCCTTGATTGCTCTGTCCTTGGCCATCATATCCAATCCATCAGCACATCTGGGGACTTGACTTTCAAAGCCTTGCCCCCCGTCTGCCCACTTCTTTCCACCTTCACAACTGCACCAATCCAAGTCACCCTGCATCACTTTCCAGTCAGGCTAGCTGCTTCTGCCCCTGTGATCTGCTCTCTGCATGCATCTTTCTAAAGGTACAAATCACATGAGGTTATGGTCCCGGTCAAAACCCTCCACTGGCTCTCACCACTCAGAATCACGGCTCCTTCATCTGGCCTCCTGCTCCTGCACAGTCACCCTCTCTCTGCTGTTTCTGCCACCCCAGGGCCTTTTCATTAGCTGTTGACTCTGCCAAAAAGCCTCCTCTATAGATCTCTCCTGGATGGAAGCTTCTTGAATGTCAGCTCTTCAGTGAAAACTTTCCTGACCAGTAACCTAGCCTCTCCCTAGTCTTTTAAATTAATCTTTTAAATTTTATATCCCATCAGTGTCTGGTGAAGTCTTGTTTATTTCCTTGGTCTTTATACCTCCTGTCAAGAATGTAAGTTCCCCTAGAAGATGTTCTTTGTCTTTGTACCCTGCTTCCTGGAGCAGAGCTTGGAACACAGTAGACACTCAAGATCCTTGTTGAGTGAATGCGTAAATGTTCATCACAACTATCTATAAAATAAGAATAATTCAACCTGTGTGAGGTCAGGCAATTTGGGTGGCATGGCTGTATGTAGCACAGCCTCAATTTAAACCGAAATCTTTGCTACTCTAAGGTAGATGCTTTTTCCACCCCCACAGTCTTCTGTTTGGTTTCTTTCCCTCCCTCTGCCCCCAGCAGCTAATGTAGTATTGTCTGAACATTTCATCTTTATAATAAATGCCTATGCACGACCTCAGCCTCTTGCTATTTTCTCTCTCCTGGTTAATGGCTCACACCTTAACTGTTAGTATTTTCAGCTTCCATTGCTTTTTCCAAATCACCGTGAAACACTTAGTCAAAGCAGGACCCAAGAAATATCTTTTACCTTTTGTCAGGCGGTACCTCCCACTCATGAAGCATCCCACACTCTGACCTCCATACCTACAGGAAAGAGGCGTCACCACTCTGGATCAAAACATGGGCGAGAAGTTTCTCTTCTTGAGGAGGATTCGACCAAGATTGCCATCCTGGGGCTGGTTGGCTAAGCATTCTGGAACGGAGGCAACACAACAGCTTCAAATCCAAGGCCGAGGCTGGGGATAGGAGAGGGGGTGTGATGAGTTAAGGTGCACGGCTGGTGCCAGTTGCCCAGAGCTCATGAAGTGGGAGAGAGTGAGCCTGCGGGGGGCTCCCAAGGGCTCTGTAGAGCAGGTGTGAATGTGACTCAAGGCAATTGGCATGTGTCAGGGTACATTTGTACTCACCTTTTAAAACACTTTTTTTCATTTATTTATTTTTATTAAACCATAAACACATAGATCATGTATAAATTAATGCATTTATGGGGTACAATGTGCTGATTTCATATAGAATTAGGAACACTTACATCACGCTAGTTAATATATACCTCATCTCATTTACTTAATTATTGTTAAGACATTTATACTCTATACTTAATAGATCTGACATGTACCCTTGCACTAAGCATCAAAGGTGTAATCCCACCATTCACCCTCCCTCAATCTGACCTCCCCCTCCCTCCTATCCTCCCTCCTCCCTCTATCTTGGGCCACAGTTGTGATCTATTCTTCATATGAAAGTCTGAGTGATTGTAAATTGGTTGCATAATAGTACTGAGTACACTGGATATTTTTTTTCCTTCCATTCTTGAGATACTTTACTAAGTAAGATATGTTCCAGCTCCATCCATGTTAATATAAAAGAGGTAAAGGCTCTATCTTTTTTAAGGCTGCATAGTATTCCATGGTATACATATACCACAATGTATTAATCAATTTATGGTCTATGGCACTTGGGCTTCTTCCATGACTTGGCTATTATGAATTGAGCTTCAATTAACAATCTGGTGTAAATATCTTTGTTATAAAGTGATTTGGGGTCTTTGGATATACACCTAGTAGAGGAATTGCAGGGTCAAATGGCAGGTCTACTTTTAGATCCTAAGTATTCTCCATACTTCTTTTCAAAAGGAATGTATTAACTTGCACTCCCACCAGCAATGCAGAAGTGTTCCCTTTTCTCCACATCCACACCAACATCTGTAGTTTTAGGATTTTGTTATGTGAGCCACTCTTATGGGAGTTAGAGGATATCTCGATATGGTTTTGGTTTGCATTTTCTGGTGATTAATGATGATGTCTGGGAGTCAGAACACTTGCCTTTTAATACTGTGTAGGATTTTCTTGCTGAAGCACCTTGGGAAAGCCCCCTAACTTCCCTGCCTACCAGAATCCCCATCTCAAGTATTTGGGTTCAGCACCCCAGGCCTGCCTGGAAAAGGGCTTCTAAGCAGATGATCTCAAATGATCAATGGGAACAGAATCTGGGTGAGTGGATGCCATTACTTTTGTGGTTCTTATACAAGTGGACATCACCTTTGCAGACTAGACACGGAGCCAGGCAGATATAAATGAGAGCGTTCACCTGTCCCCATCTCACCATTTACGACTTTTCATTACTCAGCTACAACCTCTACCTGCACGAAAGGGCCCTGCCCCATCCCTTCTGCAAACTTCTCTTACCCCAAATTTGGCCAAGAAAAGCATTGCTGCTGGGGGCAGGAGCTCTATGGGCTCCTGAAATCAGACCCTCTGTTCCCCATAGAAAAGAAACCCAGCCTCTGCCTCATTCTCATACACCAATATTAAAAGAGGCCACTTTGGAAACCAGGGCTTACCCTGAGAGGTATGCCCAGCTGAGTGCATGCTCCTCCGTAAGCAAAACTCAAACCCATCCCCTCAGACCAAGGTTGAGCCTCTGGAGGCCAATGGAAAAGGGCTGTATGTGCGATGAGTCCTGTCACCACCAGAATTAGGCTCATAATGTGCAAAATCCAACCACACAGCTGCATCATGTCCTTGACCCCTTATTTATAGTCTGAAGGTCATTTTGTTGAGAAAGTGGAGGGGGTTACACCATTCACATAATACCCTTGAGCATTGCTCCTGTCCCCACTAAAATATTTACTCCTCCATGGAGAAGCCGGAGCATCCACTCTTCTGGCCCACTTGCACCTGAGTTGGCCAAGCCATTTGAAGATCTGGGATCTTCAAGGGAGACCACAGCATGTTCTAGGAAACCACTTAACCTCCCTGCAAAGGAGCCACCCAGACCAGAGCTGGTGAAGCACGATGTTTTAGTTCAACGTATGTTTCTTGAGCTAGATGTGGGCTGGATGCTTGGAGTATATTCTTACAGATCTAAGTGCAGGTCTTGGTTCTATTGTATATTACCATGGAATCAAATGTGACTGAACCTCTCCAAGCCTCAGTTTCTTCATCTGTAAAATGAGGATAATGACAAAGCCTCTTTCCCAGGGATTAGATGTTGTTTCAAGAAAAATCCACATGAAAGTGATTGTATATTCAAAGTGCTAATCAGATGTTTAATAACCCTATGGATGAATAATCAGCAGTGGGGATAGGAAGTATATGTTGGAAGAGGAGAGGACAGTGCCTTCCTCAGCTGACTGGAATAATAAGCTGTCTCAAGAAACCTCCTTGATTTCAGTAAAGTGGAATGATGGAAAGAAAAGGTGAACTTACGTTACAGCGACAATGGTGAGATCACAAACTCTGGAGACTGCTTCATTTATTGAGTGGCTTTGGGTAAGTTACTTAACCTGTCTGTGCCTCAGTGTTCCCATCTGCCAAATGGGAATAATAGGGACTATTATGAAGATGAAATACACTGATATATGTAAAGTACCTAGAACAATGCCTGGCATAAGTGAGCTCTAGATAAGGGTTTATCACAGAGACATTCAATAAGCACTCTGCTTCAAACCTGAAAAGGTCTCAGAAGAATTGCCTGCCCCGACTATTCTATTTTATGTTTCCCTTCCCCACTACTTGTTCCTTGAGTTAGCAGAGAAAGTATGAGATGCTCAGTTAAATTTAAATCTCAGATAAACAGTGAATCATTTTTTTAAAATATTAAGTATGTTCCAAATACTGCACAAGATATACTACAAAATGACCCACTATTTATTTGAAATTCCAGTTTAACTGGTTATTTGATATATTTGTTTACTATCTCTAGCAGCTCTACCACCCCATTATTCTGTTAATAATTCCATATATAAAAAGAGTTATAAAAATACCCTTTTAAAATTTATTTTCCAGAATGTCTTCCTCTCTAGAACACAAGCTACATAAGAGCAGGGATCCTGTTGATCTTATGTCTAGGTATATTCTCACAGTCAGCAGAGTAGCTGACCCCTGGGTTCTTAACACAGAGGTGTTTTCATAATGACTGAAGAAGAGGACCCTTGCAGATGGCCTGGACAGACCTGTCCAACTTCCTGCTCTTCTGGTCTTTCTTAAATGCTACTTTATAGAAATCTTCCCAGGTGCCACTCCGGTCCACGCACCTAGGTCTGATCACTAAAAGTTTGCTGTCTGGGGACCTCAACTCTTCCCACAGCTCATTCTTTTCCAGAGCAGTGGCTTCAGCATGAGGTTAGGAAATGTGCCATATATTTTTTCTTGAACTGTGAACAATCAATTCTCTGCATTCCAATTCTGTCACAATCCCGGGCTCCACAGACTACAAGAAATGGACTTGCCTTATGCTAATGGCGTTTCATTTATCATTATGGAGTCAAATGAGGGGAGACCATTAAGCCAGGCACGGTGTTTTATTAGTGTGTTTTTCTGAGGTCTGTGACTCTGCATAACACAATGAGTAAAAATGAGCTAAATTTCACTTCATGAGACATTTTTCAGGCAGCACTTGCTCAGCCATCCAATCCTGGTGGTGCCTGTGGCAACTAGCTTCAGACCTCCCCTTATAAAGCATTAGTGCAGGTATGTCTTTAATTGACTTTGAATTTTTGCATTTTGTAATAGCGTCAGTTTCGCATAAAATGAAAATCATCCAATTCTTTGTGGTTTTTAGTTGAAAAGAAGGAAGACTTTAGAGATGTCTGATCAGAATATCTCCCTGATGTCTGAAATTGCCACCATTTGCCACAGTGTTGAAAACTGTTTCTAAGTGTGGTCGATATTGTTCATAGTCTCTTCTGACTTGGAGTGTCAGAGGGACTGCATTTAAGCAGAAACTGCTCTTTCTTTGCTTTGGAATTGAGTTTTAAGTTAAACAGTTGGTTATTCAAATGATTATATGAAAACAGTGACTTATTGGAAACTGATGGTGTTGGGAGATTGCATTGTCTTTCTTCCAGAGTTTGACATTATGAGAACTTAATTGCTAACACAAAAGTCAGCAACTTTGTCCCCAAACTACTATAAAATAATTTTTAAAGAATTTTAAAAGAATAAAATGGAGCCAGGCACGGTGCCTCACACCTGTAATCCTAGCACTCTTGAGGACAAGGTGGGAGGATCACTTGAGCTCATGAGTTCCAGATCAGCCTAAGCAAGAGAGAGACCCCTTTCTCCTAAAAGTAGAAAAATCAACTGGCTGTCACAGTGCAGGCCTGTAGTCTTGGCTACCTGGGAGGCTGAGGCAGGAGGATGGCTTGAGCCCAGGAGTTTGAGGGTACAGTGAGCTGTGATGATGCCATAGCACTTTCCCCGGGCAACAGTGGGAGACTCTGTCTTGGGGGAAAAAATGAATAAAAGGGAAAAGGATGGCAAAATCAATGGGCTTCCCCGAGTGTAGTTTGACAGTTTTTATAGGTCTTTTCTAAAAGGGCAGCTTCTACCGCTGTGTCCCAAGCCTCTCTTGCTGGCAACAGGAGGGAATTCAGTAGTTTCCATGCAGCCATATGTTGAGGATGTGAATATTGCTTCATAGATTCCAGTAGTTAATTTCAAAAAGCATGGGGGCTTTTAAGAGTCAATAACTCATCGAAGAAAAAAGTTATATGCATAAAAATGTTAATTAACAACATTATCAATACTAGCAAGAAGAAATTGGAAGCAAGTTCTACAGGCAACATTCTGGTAATCATTAAGTAAATTATGGTGCATGGACTGTGATGAAAGATAATGCATTCACTGAAGTGATAATGAGAAAGATTTTGTAGACATGTAGGAAATGTTTGCTAAAGTATCAAGTGAGAAAAAAGGACCAAATTATATATGCACTCTGGTTGCAACTGTATCAGTAAAACTTAGATACATGGGCACAAATTGAAAGAGGAAAATGAAAACTGATACATAATAGTTGTATGTCATTAGTTGGACTAATGTTTTTGAAAGCTAAAAATTTCATTTTTTAAGTAATGATTTGAAAAAACAATAGCAAAATGTGTGATCCATTTAAGTGTTTGAATCTAGAAACTCTTCCTCCTCAGTTTAGCCTGCAAATCATTAATAAGATAATATCCAATGCATTGAATCATTTAAATTATCAAACTGCATAGAAGAATGAAGTTAGAACCATTCAGGGAAAGATTTTCTAAACAAAAAATGAAGTCGTGTCACTTGAGGATGAGAAGACCTCAGATGGCACTCACGATAAGCTCCTGGTCTTAACGACGAGGAAGCTGAAGCCAGAGGATTGGAGACTTGGTCAGAGGCACACACAGGATGAAAACAGGACAGTCCTAGTACAGAACAGACCCAGTGTGGAGAACAAGGCTCCTTCCTCTGGGCTTCTCCAGCCCATGGAATGTTCATCCCTCAGCCAGCACAAGGCCCACTGGTGCACAGCTGTGCTCAGCACCCTTCCTTGGAACCACTGAGCTGGACAACCTTCCATTGTCCTTTCCACACTTGCAAACTGGTCCTTTCTCTTCCCCATTCAAGGCCCGATTGTCTATTTGTCAGCCTTCACTTACTCCTTCTTGACTCATAACCAAATTCCTGGAATCACCGCACTGCCTTCCTAGAAAGCTTTCCCTCTTTTTCTTTAGCAAAGTGCTGCCTTCATCCATGGCCTAGGCCCTTGGTAGTATAAACAGGACTCCTGTCTCTCGCATCTGCCACACTTGACTCTCAGGAAGTTCTAACTCCAGTCCTGCTGGCCACACTCTCTCCCACTAGCAGAGCCTAGAGAACAAGGTGTGATTTGTTCCATGGCATGCCAGCTGTTCTCTCTGACACCTGGCTCAGAGGCACAGCCCAGAAGCTC
This sequence comes from Otolemur garnettii, assembly GCF_000181295.1. Taxonomy (NCBI): domain Eukaryota; kingdom Metazoa; phylum Chordata; class Mammalia; order Primates; family Galagidae; genus Otolemur; species Otolemur garnettii. The sequence goes on from NW_003852416.1 coordinate 10,112,357, forward strand.
CAGGGCCTAGAAGACCTGGTGCAGGTCCTTACCTGCCTTTCTGCTCAGCTCTGAATTAAAAATGACCTTTTTGACATGCCTTGTCCTTTGTGCTGCCCTGCTTTTGGAGTGTGATGAAATTCCCCTAAATGGACTCAGTAGAAAACAGAAAACTCAGGTTAACTGAACTCTTTATTGTAGCTAAAATAGGATGAGGCAACACAGTACCTTTTCTCTGTTACGTGGTCAAGTTAGTTGACCTTGAAACCTCAATGTTCATACCTGAAAGATATGAGAATAACAGCAGTAGCCACATTGCTGGGTTACTATGAAAATTTGATGACAGGGTATATGTTAAGCTATATATAGTTCAGAAGAAGCCTTCACTGTGATTTGTGATTATTTTAATTTTCATTTTCTTTTTGGTAACCAGAATTTTTAACACCCGTCTTCACCACTGCCATAGTGGTTGTGGCCATCAGACGAGTTCCAGAGCTGAATCTGCTTAACCGAGTGTAGAGCACTGGGGCAATGCAAGACCATGTGGCTGGGTGAGCCCTGCCCCAAGGACACGAGCATCACAGAGCCTCAGTCCTGGGGACATTGTTACCAAGGCAGCTCATGGCAGCTCCATTGCACCTGTGCAAGAGGACCATTCTCCCGCCTTGGAGATGGGGAGACTGAGAGTATTTCAATTACTTGCTCAAGACCACCAAGCTAATTAGGGACCAGGTTTCAGTTTGAAAGTAAGTTTGCCCCACTCAAAAGCCCATATTCTTTACCACTATTTGGTAACTCCTTTTTTGCTATCAGTTAGAAGATCAGTTCTGTCATATAACACACACACACACACACACACACACACACACACAATGTTAGCTATACTGAATATCTATTGAATTCAGAGTATATAACACAATTTTCTTAATGTGTGGGAATTTTTGTTTGTCCGCATTGATTTTGTCTTATTTGATTTGCTTCCAATTTACCTTTTTTCCCCTTTAATAAGAGCAGAAGTGCCAGTGAGTGGGCAGGGATGGGATGGGGTGAAAGATCATTCCAGATCACAGAAGGCTCTAGGTGCGTAGACATCCTGTGGCTGATAACTGCTGCCCTTTCTTTAATCAATATGCCAAAGGCTGGGTGCCTGAGATTGTGCATTTCTGGAGAGGAAGGGTTTGGTATTAAAGAATCCCTGAAGTCTGTTTGATCCAGTTGTCCTGCCCTCCTGGGGGGAAGACCATTTTTGGCCTTAAATATTACTTTCCCTAGGCCTGTTAAAAGTAGATTGTAGTAACTCTAATTTGTGTTCAGAGGCTGTCAGTCATTCTGGATTCTGATTTAAACATCTTATTAATGCAAATTTTATTTTAAGAATTAGAACAGGGAAATATAACATATGCTTTCCTTAACAGGAGAAAACAATAGTAATTTCATCTACATGGTATGGTTGGGTCCCAGATCCAATGAACTCTGAAATGAGATGGAAAATAAAATAAACATGATTCTGAAAATTGAATAATCAGCATTACACATGGTTCCAGCTTCAATGGATGGAAAGACATAAATAAAATAAAAGGACTGTTTGCTCTTAGTTGATCTTAGTCTTCTGAGACTATTGCTGTCAACATGGACTTATTTCTCTAGACAATTATCAGTGCTGACCTGTGGAATAAGGAACACAACTTCCAAATACGAAGTATCAAATTTTAAGTCAAATTTTGAATAAAAGAAATGTAGACACTTTTAAATTTAAAGGATTAATCTCCTACCTTTCCTCCAACAAGTAAGTTGAACCTACAAAATTATGTTCAGTGTATAATTTTCAACTGTGTAATTATTGTTTAAAGATACATGTCTTCGACTTCTTCTGCTCCCCTTTGGAAACCAAATCCATTTCAAGTCTTTTGTTAATAAGCAACTGAGTTCTCAGAGAATGGTGTTTTAGTGTTGGTAATTAAGTGTTATATTTACACAAAGGAAATAGTGAAATACAATCTCATCCAAAAAGAATGTTCTGAAACATTCCAGTGAGTCCCAACCACAGGAACCATTAGGGTCAGAATTTCTTCTAGTGAAACCTACAAAAACTTCATGAGCTATTTTACTAAGAACGACAAAGAGAATCTGGTTCCTCGGAATGATCTTTCCCTTTGAGGTGTGATAATTGAGGAACTATTAAACAGGTCGATAGCAATGGTGAAAGTGAATATACAGCCCCGCCAGCTGATTACCTGACATTTGGCATTAAATCTTGTCAATATGACCCAGGTTTTCTTCTGACGGGGCAAATACCCACTGGGTAAGAGTGTTTTCTGCACATGTGATGTGGTTATCATTGTGACTTTTATTCTAAGATGGAAAATGGACCTGAATTAATAAATCAAAATGCATGCAGGAGGCACTTTCTGATTCTGGGATAGGCACTCTGTCAGAGCTGCAGGAACTAGAAATCTGAGTAAGACGGGGCCCACCCTAAGGAGTGTTCAGTCTGCTCATAGAAATAAGATAAGTAGGATTTAGACGAGCAAAGGGGAGAAGGCTAGAGGAGATCCCAGGGGTGGGCAGTGGGTATCAGGAGGTCAGGGGGTACAGAAGCCTGGAGGGAAGAAATGCAAGGCCTGTTTAGAAAAGAAATATATGACATTAGAATGATTGTTATCATTTTTATAGTGCGCCAGGCACAGTGCTAAATGTTTTACTTGTGATACGTTACATAGGGTGACCAACTCCCCCCAGTTTTCATGGCGCTTTCCTGCCTTAGCACGGAAAGCCCTGACTGTCGGGATGCCTGTCGGTCCTGGACAAGCTGGGATGGTTCATCACCCCATGTGCATTCCTTACAAAAGGACCCTGCAAGGCCTATGCTACTGTCAGCCTCATGGTTCAGTTGAGGAGATGGAAGGTTGGAGGGACAGGGAATTTCCCCAAGATTAAATGGTTACTAATACATGCAGAGCTGAGATATAAAATAATACACTTTCCTACTAAAACAAGAGATGAATCTTTACATGAACATGAGTGTTTGCAGTTGGCAAAAGACTAAAAAAAAAAAAAAGTTGGTACAAAATTATGGTACAATAAAAAGTCAAGTATTTCTCCTGTGGATACTGGGGAGTCACTGAAGATTTCTGAGCAGAAGGATGTGGTGAGAGTGTTCCTGGATAGGACCGACACAGTCAGCTTCAACCACTGCTTTCCCCAACCACTCTTCCTACCTCTAAAAATCTACACCTCACCTCCTACATGTCACTGTCCCAAATCATCATCAAGCCAAAGCAAGCATTGTGAAGATCAAAGATATGTACGCCTATCCTCAATCCATTTCAAGATTTTCCTTTATTTCTTTCCCTCTATAGCAGAAATTGGAAATCCTTGAAAGGTTATAAGCGGCTTTGCTTAAGCAGGCTTCCTTTATAGTCTATCAGGCTTCAGATCTCATTTCCTTAAAGAAATAACACATAGAAGAGGCGCCGGTTCCAGACTTCCCCCTGTGAGACAAGAGCAAAAGCAGATACTTCTGCAAATAGCTGTGTCAGATGGCGTGATTTAGACTCTCTGTCTGCACTCATCTTTTGTCATTTTACCAATTTCCTGTTTGTCTGCTTACTTCCTTTCATCACTTCTTATTCTGAGCTGTTGTGGTTTGCTTCATGGAAGGAGAGAGGGGGGATTTACACACACTGTCTGGTGAGAGGTAAGCCACCTGAGGTTAGCGTAATCCCATGATCCAGGGCAAGTCAGCCAAGCAGAGTCCATTCAGAGGGAAGATGATAATTTTCATGAAGTTCCCTCCCTGTCTGATTCAAGGGGATACATTATGCAAAAACCTGGAACAATGAGTCTTTTTGCTGGGAACGTTCCTTTAATTGCATTCCATAATGTCCCTGCCAAGTCACCAGCACCATACATTCTCAAGCTCCTGCTTGTTTGAAATTGAAATCATTTCCTTTGCAGAAACAAACCATCCTTCTCGTGAGGTCCCATCTACTTGGTCAGACCTCCTTTCTGGGAGATTATGTGATGACAAATTATATCCAGAAATTAAACAGAAACCCCATTAGTAATGTTGACAATATTCCCCACACACATGAAATATTTAATGAAAATCAGGAGCTAGGGAGTTGAATTTGCACATGAAGACCGTGTTTAAGATAGATAGTCTCTGAATGCAAATGCAAGGTTTCTTTTCTAAAGACCTTTCCAAATACCCAAGAGCTGCACCTTGTTTTGCTTTTGGTGACAGAGAAACATCTATCTAGTAATTTCCTACCTCAGTTGATCCCACCCACAGTGGAATATCCAGAGGTATTTTAAAAGTCCAGGGACTTTCAGAATACGGAAGTGGAAGGGTACAATGAGCCCAGATGGCTGTTACCATCTGCTAAGGAGTGACACGTAAAAATGGCCAAATGAACCCTTTCTCTTCAATGGATGAGTTGACCTGGACAAATTAAAAACAAGGTTTCTGCTAAACATTAGCACAGGCAGCTGAAGGAATTGATAAAAATAAAGATAATTCATGCTCCAGCAGCTCTTACTCTCTGTCTGTAGTCAGTGGTACCAATGCATGCAGGTAAACAAGAACATTCTGGGATAGCTGTTCTCCATCCTGACTTAAAATCACGTATGGAATTTTAAAATGCCCTGTGCCTTATTGTAGCAGACCATTTAAATCAACATTTGGTTATGGGAGAACTAGACATCTGTATGGTTTTGTTTGTTTGTTTGTTTGTTTGTTTGGAGACAGAGCCTCAAGCTGTCACCCTGGGTAGAATGCTATGGCATCACAGCTCATAGCAACCTCCAACTCCTAGGCTCAAGTGAGTCTCCTGCCTCAGCCTCCCAAGTAGCTGGGACCACAGGTGCCCACCTCAATGCCCAGCTATTTTTTGGTTGCAGCCATCATTGTTCTTTGGCGAGCCTGGGCTGGATTCGAACCCACCACCTTAGGTGTATGTGGCTGGTGCCTTAGCCACTTGAGCCACAGGTGCCAAGCTGACATCTGTATGTTTTTAAATGCCTGTAGTCAAGAGTCCAGTCAGGATACAGAAACAAGAAACAAAGAATCTAACCAGAGATGCTTCCATGGATGTAGAGAAAAGAGAACAGGTCTACACTGCTGGTAGGAATGCAAACTAATACATTCCTTTTAGAAAGATGTTTGGAGAACACTTAGAGAACTAAAAATAGACCTGTCATTTGATCCTACAATTCCTCTACTAGGTATATACCCAGAAGACCAAAAATCACACTATAACAAAGATATTTCTACCAGAATGTTTATGGCAGCCCAATTCATAATTGCTAAGTCATGGAAGAAGCCCAAGTGCCCATAGACCATAAATTGATTAATAAATTGTGGTATATGTATACCATGGAATATTATGCAGCCTTAAAGAAAGATGGAGACTTTACCTCCTTCGGGTTTATATGATTAGAGCTGGAATACATTCTTCTTAGCAAAGTATCTCAAGAATGGAAGAAAAAGTATCCAATGTATTCAGCCCTACTATGAAACTAAGCCCAAGAATATGAGGAAAAGGAGAAAGGGAGGGGAGGGTGGAGGGAGGGTAATTGGTCGGACCACACCTAGGGTGCATCTTACAAGGGTACATGTGAAACTTACTAAATGTAGAATATAAATGTTTTAACACAATAACTAAGAAAAATGCCATGAAGACTATGTTAACCAGTTTGATGAAAATATTTCAAATTTTATATAAAACTAGCACATTGTAAAAAAATAAAATGAAACAAAGGATCTAATTATAGTAATTTTTAACCAGTTACTGAGGAATCAAGAAAGCAGCTACTACCTTTAAGGGAAGGGGGGAATAAAGATAAGGAGTTCAGGCTATTGAAATTTAGAGACTTGGTGCGGGGGAGGGCACCTGCAGAGGTGAGACCCTGACCTCTACTGGTGTGCCACCAGCTGCTGCCAGTGTCTGAGCTCAGGGGGCAATTTCCCAGAGCTGGTTGGAACTCAAACTTCTGGGGAGAAGGCACTGGTGGGCTGGTTCTTGTATCTCAGATACAACTAGTTCTGGGATGGTGGCAAAACCACAAATTAGAATCAGCTGCAGCTGCTGAAAACAGAATTTGCAGGACCATTGTCAGGGTGACAGTGACAATAAAAGCACAAAGCTAACAGGATGAGCAAAATTCCGTCTTCCTTTCCATCCTTCTAGTCTCTTCTAGAGTCCCTCTTTGCAAAGCTGAAAAAGGAGAAATGTTTTGAACAGAATCCCACTTTAGCATTTCACAGTAGAACCAGAGGATAGGATTGCAGCAAAAAATGAGAGTTTATTAGTTTACTAGCCAAGACTAGTCTCCAGGTGGTTCTATGGGGTAGGAGGAGCTGAGAACCACTGACAACAGAAAACTACAATTCAGGACTGCTCAGGAGTTTCCAGTTGCTATAGTTTTGCCCCACTTCCCCAGCCAGATCAACCTTCCCATTATGGGCCTGCTCCTTTGGTCTCTGGGTTTGCATCTGGACTCTTAACTTTGGGATTCCCATGTTCATGACTTAGATTTGTCCCTTGGGTTCCCCAGCTTTGAAGGACTTGCCCTCCTTGGCCCTACCGAGCCCAAGCCTTGGCATGTAGAGGGAATGGACTTTGATTTCCATGGAGTTTGTTTTGGCTCATAATTCCAGAGACCTCATTCCCAGGAACCAGCCAACTCTGTGGTCAATCACACTTTAGGCTGATGACCAATCCCAACAGTGGTCTGCCACCAATGGCTTTGGTGAGAATCTAAATAGAAAAAATATGTTATCCTGTGAGGTGTGACTGAATCGAAAATAACAGCTTCTGTGCCTCTGTTTTTCTCTGAGAAACCTGGTTGGGTTATTAATATTTTCTGAGTTGTGGATTTCATCACTTACAAAACACCCAACCAGTTAGATCAGAAGAGAAATAAAGCTAGTCCTTTTCATCCTGAGATCTCCTACATACAACCAGACACTCTACCTCTGTGCTTATTAACCTTTTTTATCTCACTGCACACTTGAACCTATAGTTAAACTTCCACAGCATACTTAAATTATGTTGATCAAAAAAAAAAAGTTAAAAAAAAGAATATAGTCACTGTGCTTTAAACTTCTTTTGAAAATAATTTAATTAATGATCTTTGAATTTTTTTGTAGCCACCTGTCGAAAATCACTGCATTAGCAGAACGGCAATGAGTAAAACTAATTTTCCTCATGGTGCTCACCTTCTACTTGGGGAGAATGATACTAATAAATAAGTAAATCTATAATATACCAGATTACATGTTAGTTCTCTAGTACTTAAAACCTTAGCACCCTAAAATGACAAAGTTTATTGTCTCACAGTCCCTGAGAGTCATAAATCTGGGAATAGTCAGGAGATTCTGGCTCACAATTCCTTCTAAATTTGTAGTGAAGTTATCAGCTAGGGTTGCAGTCTCATCCAGAGATTTGTCTGGGGCTGGAGGGTCTGCTTCCAAATTAATTCATGTGACATTATCATAAACCTCTGTTCCTCACCATGGAGACCTCTCCACAGAGCTGCTCGTGACTTGGCAACCAACTTCCCCCAGAGTGATTAGGAGAAAAAGAAGAATGAGGATGGAAGCCAGAGTGTCACTCATAACTTAATATTGGAAGTGAGATGCTATTACATCTGTCATAGTCTATTAATCATCACTGATCAAATGGGGGGGGTAGGGTGAGGGCATAAATACCAGATTTCAGTGATTATTTGGGCTGTCCTGGCTACTGTGCGTGGTGCTATGGAGAAAACAAAACAGGGTGGCAAGATAAGGAGGGCAGAGATTTGAGGTGACTGACTGTGTGTCTTGATAGAGATAGCCACAGAGGACTTCACTGATACAGAGCAGACTCCTGAAGAAAGCTGGTCACTCACACATAAAGGTCTCCCACATGCCTGGGAACTAACCCTTTAATCAAAGCATCAGCTTCCTCTCTTTGTGACTTCAGAGATCTAACAAAGCATCTACTTTAATACTGATCCCAAAACTGAGCCATGATTTTTAATTTTTTTCATTGTTTGGGATTCATTGAGGGTACAAAGAATTAGGTTATACTGATTGCATTTGTTAGAGAAAGTCCCTCTTATAATTGTGTACTGCCTCCAAAAGGTGTGCCATACATTGTGACCCCCATCCCCCTCCATCCTTCCCTCTCCCCACTTGCTCATTCCCCTACCCACCCACCCCTTGTATTAGCTCATCTACTACCTTCCAGGTGGATGCCTAGTAATGGGACTGCAGGATCAAATGGGAGGTCTAATTTGAGTTCTTTGAGGATTCTCCATACTTCCTTCCAAAAAGGTCATATTAGTTTGCAGTCCCACCAGCAGTGTAAAAATGTTCCCTTCTCTCCACATCCATGCCAGCATCTGCAGCTTTAAGACTTTTCTGGATAGCCTTGACTTATTTTTTAAAGCCTTCCACCTGGGGAGTCACCTTTCCTGGGAAGATGTCTCTCAGCCCCTGCCCCGTCCATTAGCCTCAGTGAGCACCCCTGCTGTGCCCCCTCCAGCCTCTCCACTTCCTCTCTGAAAGGTCTCTACACTGCCTTATCTTCTTTCTTCCTCTGCCACTAGAGGGTGAGTTCTCCAGTGCTGTGGATAATGTTTTATTCACCTTTGTATCCCCAGTAAAAGATGAGTAATTTCTAGATGAATAAATAAATGAAGGAATCAATTTACCTTCTCTGGAGTCGTTTTAAGGAATTTAGCATGAACTCCTATTTAATGCTTTAAAAAAAAATTGAGCAGCGATTATCTTTTGTCTAAAGCAAAAAGATTGTATATGTCGATTTATGTAGCCACTGTAAATGTATAAATTTCCCCTTCTGCTATGTCAAATGCACTGCCTACAGAAGCTCCATATGGAACAAAAATATGTGGCAACTTATTGAATGAGAACATTTTGTGAGAAAAATATTTTTATTCCCATGCAGCAACGTTTCCATTAAATTGCTTCTAAATATGTAAAAAGAAAAAAAGAAGACCTCAGAGTGGTAAGAGAATAAGAAGTCTAGAAAGCATGCAAAACAGCAATATTGTTTTGATAATGAAAAACAGATATGAATGGTATTTCTTCATTCTACTTTATTTGGGGTGGTTGTTTTCTTTCTAAATATATGACCCTGGTCCAGTAAATGAGATGCTCTGATTCACCCACAACCTTGGGACAGAGGCAGCCATTTATACAGAAGGACAGTTGGTTACTCACAGATCTATGTCTCCCACATGCTTGGGCATGAACCCATCAGTCAGAGATGGCTGCATCTCTGTCCTGTGACTCCAGAGATCTAGAGAAGCATCTAGATTAGTGATGATTCCAAAATTCATCCCTGAGAGCACAAGCCCTGAAGCTGTAGAAACTGTAACATATATACGAATCACCTGGGCATTTTGTTAAATGCAGACTATGGTTCAGAAGGTCTAGAGTGGGACCTGAGAGGCTGTGTTTCAAACAAATTTCAAAAATTTATAGGAGCTGGTCCTCATATGATATATTTTATAGAAAGGTTTGAAAATAAGGTTCAGAGAGTCCAATGTCTACCCGTCTGTGGACATCTATAGTTGGCTTGAAATTTCTTTTTCCTTTCTTTTATTTTTTAAACATTTTTTAGATATATTACTACTTACATATTTTATTTTTATTAAATCATAGCTGTATGCATGAATGTATTTATGGGGTACAATGTGCTGGTTTTATACACAATTTGGAACACTTCCATCAAACTGGTTAACATAGCCTTCACCTCACTTTCTTAATTATTGTGCTAAGACATTTATATTCTATATTTAATAGATTTGACATGTACCATTGCAAAATGCACCATAGGTGTGGTCGAACCCATTACCCTCCCTTCACTCACCCTCTCCCCTTCTCTTCCCTCCCCTTCCCCTCCTCTTCTCCCCTTCATCTTGGGCTATAGTTGTATTATATCTTTCATACGGAAGTGTGGATGATTATATATTGGTTTCATAGTAGAACTAAGTACATTAGATACTTTTTCTTCCATTCTTGAGACACTTTACTAAGCAGATTTTGTTCCAGCTCCATCCATATTGAGGAACCCCTGCTAATCAAAAATATAAGTGTATTCTATTAATTTACAAAGTTTGCAAACCATTCATTCTCCTATAAGATAATGCAGATGAGGGCAGCACCCGTGGCTCAAAGGAGTAGGGCGCCGGCTCCATATACTGGAGGTGGCGGGTTCAAACCCAGCCCCAGCCAAAAAAAAAAAAAGATAATGTAGATGTCAGGCCTCTGATCCTTCAGAAACTCAATTTGAAAAACATGCTCAGCCAGACATTTTTATTCAAATAATGCCAGTGCTGAGGAATCTATAATATAGATTCTAAACCCAACAAAATCCTGACCTCTTACCTCCACATCAAATGTTCTGTTGAGAATTTTGAAATTGAAAGTGAGCAAAGAAAAATATAGTTATGAAAAAATAAAATTAAAAGTTATATTAATCATCCTGATGAAATTCCAGGTTGACCCCTTCCTCTTGCACTCCAGTTACATAGCAGGAACATGAGAATTTTACCCATGGTTTATTTCAATCTTGTTAGAAATTTATTTTTGTGTTACATTGATCTATTTCCCATAGTACACAGAATATATAGAGGTGTTCACTGAAATCTTGGCCTATGTATATTAAAATTATCTTATCAAGATATACAACTATAGTATTATATTGGATGAAGGTAGTTGTCTTTCATTCATTCAGAAAATATTATCAAAGTATAAGAATATATCAGCATGAATGAACAAGAACTCCCCTGGCCTGTTATTTTTAAAGTGGCTCACCCCCATGCCCCATCTTGTCACTCAATCTCTGAGCCCAACTCCCCCCAGCATCCTTACCCTGATCTGAGTGGGAAGGTTGCACCTGTTACCCGGATGCCTTGGGGCCCCAGAGGCAGAGTCTCTGTAGCAGTGCCTGGCTCAGCATCCCCCCTCAGCCTGCAGTAGGGGTTGTGAGTCATTCCAATCCGCGACTCTACTTCTCTCACAGCCTTGATGCACCTGTCTTCCGCAGAGAACCACTCACAGTGTAGATATTTTTAAATGTCTGTATTTGGAGGATTTGAAGTAATCACAGATTTGCCACCTCACTTCACTTGTGGGCCTCATTCCTGAGAATATTTCTGACTTCTACTGAATATTTGAAAGACAGTAACAATGGAGACCCATCTGATTCCTCTCTTTGGTCAGTGATAGAATTTGCGTAGCTATTCTCCTCCACCTGTTTTTTGTTGCTGTTAACTCATTTCCAAATTTTCTTTGGATCAAGTAAATAGAATGCAACCAAATCAGGAAGATCTTAGTAAGTAGGTATAGAAAATAAGGGTTGGCTCCTGCAAAGACCTTCACCCTACCGCTTCAAGGGACAGAAGTGGCCATAACAAAAACAAAGAAAATGTACATGAGACTAGTTAAGATTTACAAAGCTTCCAAATACATTGGCTCAAATGATCTTTACTGTGGCTTTGTGAGGTTCTGAATGAACAAACCCATTTTACCTATGAGGATGCTGAGACTTGGAGGTGAGTGTTTTTCAAGGTTCCACAGCCAGTGAATGGCGGAGCCCTGATTCACACTTGGATCTTTAACTCCAAATCCCACACTCTCTTCCATGTACTTTTCCCCAAGTAAGCTTGGGAGACAGTTTTGATCCTGGAAGGGATGGGACAGGTCTAAATACCTTTTCAGTATACCACGATTCTGAGTCTTAAGACTTTTTTCTTGGCCCAAACATTCAGACTTTGAATCAGAAAACAGGCGATCAGAATCTAACCTGGGGACAGTGTGTGTCATGTTAACAGTTTGAGGGATCTGCCACAGCAAGCAAAGGAAAGTGGAATATGAGTCTCTGTTCCCATTTTTTCCAAGTCACCTCTACTTTTTCTGCTGTTTTTCTGCTTTATAGTATACTGAGACTCAATCTTAAAAAATCACTCACTCTTATAAAGACAACCAGAAATCAGGAGACCCAAATCTATGTTTAATACCAGGGTAGTACCTCTCTTTGCCTGGTTAGCCTCAAATGTGTCACCTCAATTCTCTTGTTTAGGAGAATGGACCAGGAGAGCTACAGTGCGGAGTAAATGCAGGAATCCAGCTGTGCTTTGGGAATAGAAGCACTCTCCACAGACGCAAAGCATCCTCACATGTGTGACCTTGCCTGCGTAGGGGCAGGAGCAGGTGCTGGGGCGGTGCTCAGGATGAGTGAGACTGGGTGGAGGGGAAGTCAACAATTCTCTGCAGCACAGCGTATGGTGGAATCTGCAGGAAAACTCCCATAACTTTCCCAAGGATCACCCTGCCCTGGGAAAGGTCTTGAATGGTCCCACAGCGAAATTAGGCCCTTTTCCTATTCCCCATTAGGAAAGTTGCTTTCACTCACCTAAGTGAACTTTTGGGAGAAAGGAAGAACATTGCCATCCTAATCTTCAGTTCTGTCCCAGCAGGGTCAATGAGAGGACAGTCTTTGAACCCTCATGGGAACAGCATGGAAGATGATTCCTGAGTTGAGAGCCTGAGTTAGTGGGGTCAAAAGTGGCTGAAGTAGATCCGTACCTCAGTGTAATTGGAATCACATACTGTGACTACATGATTCTTTTTCTTTTTTTCAATATAATTTCAGCTGGAAGAGGCAACATGGTGGGGTAGAAAGAGGATGAGGAGTCTGGCTTTAATCTCTGGGGTTACGGTTCTACTGCTTGGTCTAGTTCTTGCCCTATCATTTACAAACTGAGTGAATTAAATTTCCTTATATGTAAAATGGGTATAGGCTGGGATCTGAACCTGGCAAATATCATGCTTTTTCCTCTCCAATGAAAACATAAATCAATATGTAATAGACATAGGTCAAGTTGAGCAAAGTTGTCATCAATATCAGCTCAATGACTGGCCCATCTGGATTTGGTAAAGCAGCCTGGATCTACAACCAAATGTGCTCTCTCATACTTTACCTTGTCCAAGGACTAAACCAAATTCAGGCAAAGGAGCTGGACAATCATAGTCACTTTTCTTCCCCTAACTGTCACTCTCGGCAACAAAGAAGAGGACAGCGAGGATCAGACAGATCAGACTTCCAAAATAAAAATACGTGAGCAAAAGGCAACAGGAGCCCTAGCCCTTAAACCACCTGGGAAAAGAACACTGGGCCAGTGAATGGGCGGACTCTTGGCACCCCACTAATGAAAAAAAGAAAGCAACTCCCTGGGGGCACAGAGGCTGCATGGGTCTGTGAGAGAAGGCCCTGCTGGGACAGGAGGGCAGAGGACAGGGCTCTCCAATCAGACATTGCCCCTTGGGAAGTCAGTGAAAGAATTAAAAGAGATCAAAGAAATGGAGCACCAATCTGCAAACTAGCAGATATCTGCATTTATTTGTTTTCTTTCTTTCTTTTTTTGGCTGCTTTGGCTGGGGCTGGGTTTGAACCCGCCACCTCTGGCATATGGGGCCTGCGCCCTACTCCTTTGAGCCACAAGCACCACCCTATTTTCTTTCCTTTTTTCTTCCCTCTCCTTCAAACCCCCTTTAGAAAATGAGAAAGGCCAAGTTCCCTGAAAGCTCCCGAGACACATTCCGTGGGACAGCACTGCCTACCTCAGAATGAGGCTATGGCAAGTAGGATGACCACACACGCTGGGTGGCTGAGGACAGGCTGGGCTAACTGCTGCGGTCCCTACATCCTGTGCAGGTTAGCATTTACTTGGACAAAAAGAATCTCAGTTGGGTGGTAATGTATCCAGCCACCTTCATTCTAGCAGAGAATTTTTAAGCAGATAAAAGTTACAAATTCTCCTGCGTCCATTTCCAAACCACTGCTGTTTCTTGCCTCTTCTCTCCCTCCTTCTCAGCCTCCTTTCTGCCTTCTTTTCAGTAAAGTTTAGCACCTCCCCGGGGTGGTTCCTTTCTCTTTTCTTCTTTCCTTGTGTCTGTCTTCTCTTGATCACCAACTGCCAAACCTCCCTTTCCCACCCTGATTTCTCAGCTCCCATCTCCAGCTTCCACATCTCTGCCTGCCTTCTTTTCTTTCTTTCTTTCTTTTTTTTTTTTTTTTTTTTTTTTTTTGAAAAAAACCCTCAAGCTGTCCCCCTGGGTAGAGTGCCGTGGCATCATGCTCACAGCAACCTCCAACTCCTGGGCTCAAGCGAGTCTCCTGCCTCAGCTTCCCAAATAGCTGGGACCACAGGTGCCCACCACAGCGCCTGGCCATTTTTTGGTTGCAGCGTCATTGTTGTTTTGGCGGGCCCGGGCTGGGGATTCGAACCCACCACCTTAGGTGTATGTGGCTGGCGCCTTAGCAGCTTGAGCCACAGGCACCGAGCCCCTGCCTTCTTTTCAAAGATGGCAGGCACATTTTGTCCCAAAGAGAACCCATTTCCTCATCCTCCTTCCCTCAAACTGCTTCTCTTCCTTGTATTCTCCAGCTCTATTTTTTTTACTCCCTTTCCCTAACTAAAATTCTTTTTTAAAAATTTCGATTAATATGAGGGTACAGATGATTAGTTTACATTGTTCGTGTTACTTAGGTTAAGTCCAAGTTGTAGCTGAGCCCTTCACCCAGGTATGGCATCATTTTTGCTACCTTCATTTAATAGATGACCTGTCCTATCAATGCCTCCAACATCAGGCCTCACCTCTCCATCCTGGCTTTCCCCGCCTTAGACTAAATCCTCATCCAATTCCTTGCAATGGCTTTGTAAGCAATTTCCCAGCACAAGTATCAACCTCCTCCAGTGTGCACTCAGCCACAATTGTTTGCCAAAATCTATTTCTCTCCTTCTCTCTCTGTTTCTATCTATCCAGGTTTCCATAACAGAATGCTATACATGAGGTGCCTTATACAAAACATATATTTATTTCTTGCAGTTCTGAAGGTTGGAAAGTCCAAGAACAAGGCACCAGATTCAGTGCCTGGTGAGCACTGCCTCCAGGGTCATTTTTCTTGTCCTCCTGCAATGGAAAAGGGCAAGGCAGCTCTGTGGGGTCTCTCCTGTAAGGACACCAATCCCACAGGCTCCACCTCCAAACGCCATCACAATTGGAGGTTAGGATTCCAACACATGAATTTTAGAGTAACACAAATATGCAGTCTAAGGCTTTCTCTTTCTCTTCCTCTCCACTCTCACATCCACATCCGTGCAACTTGCAAACTTGTCCTGAATCTTCACCCAGCACTGAGTCTAAACTAAGTTAGAGTGGCCCAGAGCCCCCCGGTGTTCCCTCCCTCCTCGCCTTGTATTCCATTCATCCACCACCAAGCCCCAGGCCCAGCGGCACTGAACTTACATCACCGTTGGAGAAGAGCCCACGCCTTTGCTCTTTTCTGTCTCTTTGTTTCAGCAGCCCCCACCCTGCCCTCCACTTTAGTGTCTTTCCCCAAACACACACCGATTTCTTGGCTTCTGAATCCGTATTTTTCCTTCCCTGACATTTTCCATGTGCCCTCAACATTTAACTACTGAAAGAGAGTTATACATAGGCAGATTGAAGAGACTTTGTTGCACTTATGTTTCTGCCATTAAAATGGTAGCTTTCTGAGATCACAGAACTGTTTTTTTCCGTCTCCTTACTCTCAGCATCTAGATCAGTGATGTTCAACCAGTGTGCCATGAGAGGATGTTAGGTGTACCTAAAAAATTTTAAAGATTATTAATTAAATTATTTTTGAAAGAAGCTTAAAGCACAGTAAGTATATCCTTTTCTTCTTTAATTCTTTTTTTTTCCCTCAATCAACGTAATTTAAGTTTGCGAAGGAAGTTTAAACACAGGTTTAAGGGTGCCATGAGATTTAAAAAAGGTTGAAAAACACTGCCAGCCAGAAGTAAATGGAAGAATGGAGGCGAGATTGTTGTGAAGTATTCCCACTCTTCAGAGATCTAGGAATCAGGAAACTAGAGCCTCTCTACACGAACCAGTCTATGCTTCAGTTCTTCTGTCTGAACAATGATCAAAATAATTAAACAACTCATCTAATGGGTAGTAATGACAACACACAAAATTATATGTTTCAAAGTACTTTCATATCTAATGCATAAATTCACTATAAAGAACTATATCAGTGCTACCACCATAAATTAGACTTTCTAGCAAGCATTTTAGTGGGTCTTTCATCTGAGATGCTTTCTAATAACTGAAGTAAAAGATGATACATATGCAGAAGAATGTTTAAATTATTAAACATACAGAACTCAGTGTATAGTTTTCTTATTAAACCATAAATATTATCAGGGAGTAGTTAACAGCCTTCTGATTTTATATCAAGAATTGCTTTGATTTTTATTTCCTTTTCATAAATCTTCACTTTGAAGTCAGATCCTTCCCTGATGTGACTTTGGATGGACTAACTTGGCTTCAAAATCTAACATTTTGAGAAAATAAAGAAAAATTGAGGGCAATTTACAACACTGTGAAGCTAGGTGTTGATCTACATTAGAATCTCTCCTAACTGAATGATTCCAAATATGGAAAAATCTTCATGCATTGAGAATTCATCATAATATCTTTTTCCACAAGAAGAAAAAGAAACAATCAAAAAACCCAATGAAAGGCCATGGTTAAACTACATAGTGTGTTTGTACAATGAGGAAAAAAGCAGCCATTTTATGTATTATGTTACAAGGCTTTGTAACAACTTGTATTATAATGTTCTATTAAGGAAAAGGTAAAAACTGTGTCTACAATATGGACGCAAGTATCTAAAAAGTAAGCTCAAGGGCGGTGCCTGTGGCTCAAAGGAGTAGGGCACCAGCCCCATATATGGGAGGTAGAGGGTTCAAACCCAACCCTGGCCAAAAACTGCAAAAAAATAAAATAAAATAAGTAAGCTCAAGACCCTGCCTACCTTTTGCCTGTTTCTATTGTTTCTCTGGCTGGGAGCTGAAACAACTCATGTAGGAGAATCCTTTTGGTTTCAGGAGTGTGAACCTCCACCAAGAACTTTGCAGATGTAAAATTTCCTCTGCTAGTTTCCCCTGTAGGGAAAGAATTTCAATACTCTCATATTCTCAGTCTTCATCTTCCTGAACTTTTTTTTTTAATAACTTATGTTTGATTACCAATGTAATTTATGTTCACTTGAAAAATCTCCCTTAATTTTAAAGTTCCTTATCCGTGTCTGGTTTGAAGTGAAATTGGAAAACAATTGTTCTTTCAGCCACCAAAGCTTGTTGGCAGCTTGCCTCCAAACAGAACTTGGAATTATGTAACTCTCGGTTTAGCAGAAAAAGTTTTCTAAAAGGGCAACTACTCCTCTCGAACTCAGCATTTCGGAATAGCAGAGAAGCAGATTGTAAATGGATTTTACCACTTCAGTGGTATTTCCAAAGTCCACACTTGAATGTGTGACACAGGGTATGGGAGTTTCTTAATACCTTTTGATAGGTGCTGGATTGTAAATAAACAAAAGAACTCTTCCCTGCTCCCTCAAGAGGGCTGTTAGTGAATAATTATCAACTAGAGATGAATAATTATCAACTAGAGATGAATAAATACCATTTGAAGAAGCAGCTATGGGCTAGACAATGGCCATCTTCCCAGGGAGGCAGGCAATAGGTGTGCCATGCCCCTGTGAGCACCTGGGGTCCAAGACTGAGTACCTCAGACTATCACATGTCCAGGACCCTCTGATCTTCACTGGGTCTGAATAAATCTCTCCAAGTCTTAGTATAGACAGGCTTCCACACCAAAATCCCTTGACATCATGTTACAAATACAGATTTCCAGGCTTCACCCGAAATCTACTGAATTGCGATCTCTGTGGATGGAATTCAGAAATCTGCATTTTGAGATTTGGTTCTACCTGTGTAAGAACCACCAGTGTCAAAAACAATTGTCCTTAAAACTGGAAGTGTATATTATGAGATTAGAACAGGCCTTGATAATTATACTTATCCAAACCATTCCCTTTATAAGAGAGGAAGAGAGGCCCAGAGGGGACAGTGACTTGCCTAAGGTCACACTGTAGGTGGGTGGTGGCTAATCTGTTCACCTGCAGGTCAGTCTCCCTACAGGGATTTTAGTCCTCAGGTGGACAGGCCTGTACAAGAATGAGGGCCTGTGGGGCTGTGGTCCTGATTCTGCCAAATGTGAGGCTGTCATCCTCCTAATGTCTTTCCTGGATCAGAAGTGTCCTTGTGAGGTTTTCGGAGGGAAGTAAAACATAAAATGCCAAATTAAAGCAAAGTTTCCTCAACAGTATTTCTTAGAAAACTAATCCTGTCAAGGTATTCCATGCAGAAATTATTCCATAATTGAAGAATTCTCTGTGTCTTCTCTCTCTGACTTGCATAGGCACAAAGAGTCATCTGTTAGGTGAGCCTATAAAAGGCACCAAGAAGTCCTGCAGTGAAGAAACTCCTTTAACTTTCCTCATTCTAGCTGTTCCCTGATGTATTTGACAGAAACACTTTTAGTAAGGTGTAAGTATGGTACACAGTACCTCTGACATTCTAAGTACCTAGTTCTGGAGAAACTATCTACTCATCCATCACTTTCTTCACCCAAGTACATATCACACCAGTGAGCTGGCTGGTGTGGTGGAAAAGGCCCTGAACTTGAGTCGAAGACCTAGGTTTTAGAGTCCTCTTTGACACCTGCCAGTTTTTGATCTTGGGCAAGATCCTTGCTTCATTTTACAGATGAGATAACGGGAGCTAAGTACATACCTCTCCTGCCTACTCTACTGGGCTGTTTGGAGAACCATAAGTAAAAACTGCTTGCAGAATAGAAGCACTATTAGAGTCACTTACTCATCACCCTTGAGGTTATCTCCTCCATCCCAGAAATCTGTTCCTACCTTTAAAAAAATAAGATCTTGCCAAGGCAACAACCAGGAATTGGTGTGATATAAATACTGCATCCGAGGCTGAACAACCCAGCCCTTGAATCACTGCAACATTGACGTTCACTTGTCATTCATGAAAAACACTCAAAGCATCTATTGTAGACAGTATTGACGTGGGTGTGGAACATGTCTCACTTAATTATAGGTCAGTTGTTCGTGTAATTGGTTTTCATCTCTAGAGTTATTGATGCTGCTAATACTGTTATTATTAATATTCCCAGACAGAACAATGTCCCTCAGTTTTTCATGCTGTGTTCAAGCAGGGCAGTTCTCCGCCAGCACACACTTCCATCAGTAGCAGCCCCCCACTTCCTCCCTAAGGGAGGGTCTCCACTGTAGAAGAAGGGGATGAAGAGAGGAAATGGAGACACCAGGTACAATGGCATTAGGGAAGTGACCACTGATAAATGTTGCTGGCTCTAGTGACATGTGACAAGACACTGTGCCTCATTAGTCTCTGTGCCCTGCACAATGTTTGGCACAATTCCTGCCACATCCTAGGTGCTCAAGAAATATTTCTGCGTGAATGAATGAACAAGGTCTGCCTTGCAATACCCCAGCATGTTTTCTCTGCCTTAATGGGGCCCTCATGATCCATCCACCTTACTCACAGTGGGCTGTACCCTATTACACAATTGAAAATTAATGCAAAAATCTCATGAATACACTCAGAAAGCCAGGCAGTAGAGGCCTAGAGATGAACAGAGGATACATTTGTACTCTCAAGGATCTCACGGGGCAGTAGAAGAAGTTTACTGGCCACAAATACCCCAAGGTAAGGTCATGGCTGCATGGGGATTTGTTTTATTTTTCCCAGTATAAGAGATAATATTCAATACCATCACCATTCTTACCATCATCTCCTTCATCCCTATAATGTAAGCACCCCATGAGAACAGGAATTCTTGTTTTGCTCCCTGGTGCGTTTCAAGCACTCAAAACAGTTCCTGGCACACAGGAGATGCTTTGTAATCCTCTGCAAGGAAGTCCTATGCCAAAGACACGATAATCATCATTTCAACAATCAGAAGAAACTGGGAATCTAGAGCATCAGTGGGTGCAGAATGCTGTCAGCGGATGGAGCCACCTTCACACCCAGGGGAAACCACCTCCAGCATTTCTTAGTGTCCCTCAGTTTCTCATAGTACAAGTCGCAGTTGTTTGTCAAATGACTGACAGGATGTGTCTTCAAACCAAATTAATGGCCTTGGATTGCTCACTGTATAGCTCAGAGCTCTGATCTTGAAGGATTTAGCAACATTCAACTCTCCAGCACCCAACCAGGGTTGATAAAGGAAGAGAGACAAGATTGGCCAATGTTAAATCCTGCCCAGCCAGGCAGCTAACAAGACTTTCCTTGACAGAAAAATAAAGACATCAGAGAGAAATAGATTTCACTCTGCTCTGTCTTTAAGTGAAAAATGAGTTGAGCCAGAGAGAAAACAGATCACTTCCCCATTTGCAGATGCTCTCCGTAGCTTCTCCTTAGAAGTACTGATGCAGCCAAGCTAACTGGGCCACGGGTGCAGCTACCCCGGGACAGGGAGGCAAGAAGCCTAGTGAATGAAGGCAAGAGGGAGAGAAGTGCACAGCTTCCCAGCCAAGGAGAGAGCCCTGCGTAGGGGAACATTCCTGGGGTGGGAGGAAGGCTGAGGGTGTATATCTGGTGCCAAGTAATTGGAAAACGTCCCTGTTTTTAATGATTATATTTAACTTATTTCAACAAATATCCACTAGTAACCTACCCAGTGCCTAGGCCTGCAGTAGATGTTTGTTTCTTTTGCATCTGCATTGCCTGATAATAACAGAAATGCCTAATATTGTGTGACGCAGTTTGCAAATGTGTTTTTACCTTTTGCTCATTTTGATTTCACCCTGGATAATAGCATGGGATAGGCACGGCAGGATTGATCATTTATTATGTCTGTTTCCCACTTGGGAAAACGGTGGTTCAGAGAACAGCCCCTGACAGTTAACATTTATTGAATGTTCAACCTATGCCAGGCTGCGTGCAGAGAAGTTTGCAGACATTATTTGTCACGACAGCCATATAAGGTGGGTACGGTATTATCTCCCTTGTATAGATGAGAAAACTGACACTTCAAGAGGTAATGTTTGGTTTCCCAAAGTTGTACAAATAGTAAATGACTGAGTTAGTATTTAAACTAAAGAATTCCTGTATCCTTGTTATGAAGTTCAAGGCTATACTGTCATCAGAAGCTAAATAATTAACCCAAGAGCATGCAACTTTCCAGAGACAAAGCTCCGCTCCTACCCAGAGCCTTCTCCTTTATCCTTGCTGCTTGAGGAAGTTACCTATTAATATTGCAAAGATCGCTGTTTCAAGGGCTTTTATCATCTTTAAAAGGAAATAAGTCAAGCATAATGCAGTGCTAATATCAAAGGAAGGCCAAAGTCTGCCCTTCCATCTATTGATAAGACCTCCGAGCATAAGATATTATATGTATTCAGAACAGAAAGGAAATCTTTTGGTATCACATGATGCTACGAGCACCTTTACCAAGAATCTCGTATGCAATGAAGTTTGACCTGCTTTGACAGAGGCATCCCCCGCCCATGGACTATGCTGCCCACATCTCCCTGCTCCTTACAGGGAGCAATTAATTTTGCTCCCTGTAAGGAGCAATTTGTAATTAATTTGTAATTAATTTGTAATTAATTTTGAACAGAAATCTGTGAGTAGAAGTGCCCTGTATTACTTCTGAACCAAAACAAGAAATACACTTGTAAACTTTCTAAGTGCTCTTTTCCCCAGAAATGCTCTAGATGGCAAAGACTTTGTGAGCCTCTGCTCCCAGGTTTCTTTGAGGAGAAAAGCTTCCTGCTGATTTTCACTATCATGGGAAAGTTTATTTTTATTGTGTATTAAACCCCTGTAAGTTGGGGTAAACTTGTTACTGCAGCATAACTCAGTGTATCCTAACTCACATAGAGGCTGTCAGCCTTTAAAGGGAGAACACACCGAGGGAGGGTTGAGATGTAAATTAGACATTGGCAATCCTGCCAGAAAGAAGTGAACACGGGGAATTGGGGAACCAGAAAAAATAAATGAATCACCAGATCACTGGGTGTGTGTCGGGAGCCAGAGCTGGCTTGGATAAGTGAGATGAGGCCAGAAGGAGCCCTCAGGGGCCATACTGAGGGGTTAGAGTCATAGAGTAGTGGATCTTGGAAGTTAAAGATAATTTTGAACTTGAGGGAGAGAATACTTAGAGATGGATATTGACTTGCACTAAGCCACATCTCTGGGTCTCCATCCTATAGGTAAAAGGGAGGACTGCTGGGTTGGGGGTGGTAGTGTCCGAGTGATTGACATTTGGAGAAACAGAAGCTGTGAAGACAAGTTAAGAGGCTACTTCTAAGGTAAAGTCTGTGAGCTCACAGCAGAAGGCTGGACTTAACTCTCTCAGAACTTACTCTTCTAAATATGGGAGAAATTTTTGAGGTGAGAGGTTAGTCTGAGGTAGGCCACAGGGTATCAGTCCTAATACCCAGGGGGAGCTTTCTTCCCACCTCCCCAAACTGGAGCCAGTAGCTTTTCCAAGGCTTGACATGCACATGTTTTTTTTTTATAGCAGTCACATTGTGTAAGCCTGGAAAGATCTAGAGAAAAAGAAACTAAAACCAACTAGTAGCTTTTATAAGGACATTCTCTCTCAGGGACTACCTGTCTTTCATCCTTCTTTGTAGGTATGTGGTTTGTTTATTAATTTGTCAACCACTGAATCCACTCATAAGAAATATTCACAGAACTTCTAGTTAGTGACAGGAACTGTTCTCTGTTCCAAAAATAATAAGAAATCAGCTATGTACCTTACATTCCTGACAGAGTCTCAGTCCAGTAGAAGAGATATATTTTTGTCATTTCTTAATGTCAAATTACCAACTATGATGAGGGGACTGAAGAAGCAGCATGGGGGACCTCAGAGCCTGTGAGACCAGGGTATGATGTAGTTGGTTGGATAACAGAAGACCTCTCTGAAGAAGTCACCATAAAGCTGAAAATCAGAGGATAATTTAGGGAGTGAGGAGAGGAGGGCGCACATTCTAGGCAGCAAGAAAGGCAATCTGAAAAATGCCCTGAGGAAACACATACCTTGCCAGATTTAAACTCTGGAACAGAAAGGCCATGACATTTAGAGTTCAGAAGATGAGGAGTAAGCAGAAATGATGAAGAGGAAGAGGTGAAATAGCTGCAAATTCCTGGCCACAGCCCACCTGGCCTGTATGATTGGACCCTACCTGAGAGCAGCAGGAAGCTCTGGACGGCTTTAAGCAGGGACGTGGAGAATGAGCAGCAGGTGTGACGTCCATGTAGCTGCAGGGTGGGGAACGGCTACGAGGGAGGCCAGCCTGATGGGGGTAAACGTATCAGAAGGCTGCTGCAGTTATCCAAGTAATAGATGGCAATGGCTTGGTGGGGGTGATAAAGGAAAAGGTGGGGAGAGGATAAGGAGGTAAGAAGGGGATGGATTTGGATGGCTGATGGAATGGAACTGGAAAGGAAGGGGGAGCAGAGTCAAGGATGCCCTCTAGCTCCTCTGAGTCATGCAGTTGTGAGGAGGGTGTAGACACTGACTGTAATAGCCAACACAAGAGAAAGCGTCCTGGTCTACAAAGAAGGAAGGAATCAGTCTGGTTTTGAAGATGTCGGAAGAGCCCAAGCTGGGACCATTGACAACACTGTCTTCTAGTCCATGGATAAGCAGACTTGAGGACGCCTCATGTTCCAGGTGGTGGCGCATCCTGTTCTCAAAGCCTCTATGGAAGACTCAGAGTTTTAGGAATGCCTGGTTCCTTCCAAGATTCCTAACCAGAGAGCTGGAATAACATGTCACCCTCTCACCCTGTCAGCCACATTTGCAATAGAGCTGATTCAAAGTTCAGAGCTGTGACATTTGACCCTCTGATCTTCTCTTTTTTCATACATTTTTATGTTTTTTAAGCCCCAGTTTGGCAGTTGAATTATGATCCATATTAAGAACTTTTTACAGGAATAGACACACAGAGACCAAACAGAGTCGGGAACTGGGGCACAGCTAATCACTTGGGGTTTCCCACTGTTTATAGGAGAATCCCATCAACGTCTCATAGGAACACAGCTTTCACATTTCTAGAAAAGGAGTGGTTGTTTCTGGCTGAGGATATTAAGGAAGAATTTCCTGTGAAACTTGCATTTGAGTTGCCTCTTGGAGGATAAGTATGATTTAGGTAAATGGTGATGGGAAAAGGAAAAAGAGCCCAGGCCAAAGGAAACCGCATGGGCAAAGGTAGCAGGCAGGAAGCAGGGGGACAGGTCTTCTCCCCAGACACCCCCCGGAAGCCTCCAGGAACTACCTCTCCTGAGCACACCATCCCTACACCATCCTTACCTGGCGCTACCTCACCATCCTTACTTGGTGAAAGTGATTGCTTCCTTCAGCCCAGAAATGTGGGGCATGACCACATTAGGCTAAAGTGGAAGGGGTTGAAGACAGAAAAGGGAACATTAATTTTCCTGCCTCACTTTCCCCTACATCCTCACACATGCTCCATGCCCCCAAACAGCCTATTTATTTATCTCCCAAACACATTCCTGACTTCCCTTTCTCCCTACGTTTTCTTCATATATTTTTAACTTCAAATTATTAGGAGGGTACAAATTGTTAGGTTCTATTGTTCTCACTGCCAAGGTAAAGCTCAAGCTGTAGTTGAGCCCTTCGTCCAGAGGGCACAGTGAACACCCTCACATTGTGCACTTTAGGTGAGATCCAGCCAGTTACCCTCCTTCCCTCCCCTCCCCCCGAGGGCATGTAATTGTTTATATATTGGTTTCATATTAGTATTGAGTACATTGGATATTTTTTTTTCCATTCTTGAGATAGTTTGCTATACTATTTCTTCTGCCAGACTTGCCCTTCCTTCTCCATTACTTCCTGTCCAAATCTTACATCTCCTCCCAAGTACAACTCAAAGGTTAGGTCCACAGTGACCTTCCCGCATCCCCCAGCCAGAGATGACACCTCTCTGGCAGCGACTTTCTCAGCTCACCAGCCATCTACTTGCAGTCAAGCTTTGACTACTTGTGGAGCCAGGACTACATGGGATTCCTCCTCAGAGACCTAGAACAGTGTAGCACCTAAGTGAACACTCCACCCGTGTTCAACAGATGGAGGCCCAGCTTGAATCTGGAACTCTGGGATTCTCTTTCTAGTTCTGAAACTGAATGACTAAACACTGTAAAGCCAACCACACCCAGGAAATCCTTCTTTTCTATAACTTGAAATCACTCACAGCAAAACTCTGCACACCTAAGGGGTTTGGGCCAAATTTATGTTTTACAGTTTTATCTTGTGAGGCAAGTTGCTTCCTGCCATTACACCGGGCAGTTCCTCTAAGGCCCAATGTGCTCTACCTGGTGGTGGAGATAAGATGACAGGAGCAAGAAAAATTTTGTTCCTCTGCACCCCAGGATGTCCAAGCTGAGGCCCAACCACTGCAGTGTGCACATGCCTGGGCATGCCTGCGCACACATGTGTGGGGGCCAAGTGCATGGGTGACCCCACACATGTGCAGGGACAACAGTGTGGATAAGGGCACATGTTGCAGCCTTCCCAGCTCAATCCTCTATGCTGAAAAATGTTGTTTTTGGCTTATTCATAAGCAGAGAAAGTGGGAGACACAGAAAGAGAGAAAGACAGATCTGTGCTCCAGCAATAATCATGTTACTGAAAAGCACCAGGAGTCATCACGTTTATCTTTCTCATTTATCCACCCCCCAACCAGCCCTCTGCAGCAAATCACATTTCAGGCAGGGCGGATTATTCTGTCTGTAGCATAAACTTCTCACAGCATCTCTCTCAGGAGCAGCCTCTCCAGGTAAATATAAATCTCATTCTAATAGCAACATTTGGAGAAGTAATATTATTTGCCCTGATTTGGAGAAAACACAACATAGGCTCTAGCAAAGCTGATCTTTTCCTGAGAAATTAATCAAATCCACATAATCAGAGGCAACAGGAGGGCTCAGGCAGAGTGGAGGTGGGGGGTTTAGGGTGGCAGAGGTGGGAGGTCTTGATGAATTATTCTAATCTTCAACCCTCATCTCAGGAGGACTTGGCTCCCTCTTCTTTATTCCTGTCACGTGAGTGGTTTCCAGAGACTAGTTTGTAAGATTCATACAGAGTTGAGAAAGATCAAATGGCTATTTTTCCACTGCACCACTGAGAATCTGCAAGTTTTACCCCAAGGGAACATGAAAACTCCATCCAGTATTGACCTCAGCATGGGGAATGGAGCCTCTGAGAGTGTGATGAAGGAGCAGGCAGTCACCTCCTGAAGGGGAGATGAGGTTTTAAAGGCCACAGCACAATGGAAGGGGGGGAGAGGGCCAGAGAACCTCAGTTTCTTTCCTGCCTGGCAGAGCCTCTGCCTTTCTGACCCCATTCCACCTCTAGCCACTGGGGAAAGGGAGACAGAATTTGTAATCGATGATTAAAATAATAAATGAAAAAATAACAGTTCTAGCACATCCCTTGCTGCAGCCGGATTGAAGGTGTGGTCTCTGGAGTCAGACTTGCTACATCCATATCCTGACCCTGCTGCTTCTAAGCTGGGTGACCATGGGCTGATTATTTAGCTTTCCCATGCCTCCGTTTCTCCATTTACAAAGTGCATCAATAGAATTGCTGTGGGGATTAGGTGAGTTAAGATGTGGAAAGGGCTGAGAGCAGCCTGCACTGCACGGGGAGCACAGGATGTGTCCATATTCCCAGCATGACCTGTGGATGGGTCATAAAACCTTCTGTGCAGACCTTTCTAGCCCAGGTTCTTATTAAAGCCACATCACAGGACAATATTGAATATATATATATATATAGGTTTACAAACCTCAGGGGTTACAAAACAGCTACTGTTGGCTCAGGAAAAGAAGACAGCAAGAATTAATTCATCTGTACCTCCATGATTAGGAGTTCTTTAGATCCAGGTTAAAGATGTGCTCAAGTGTTCTTTTGGGAGGTTTGTTGTATAAAATCAACTTTTATGGGCAGAGGATATTTTTTTGTCTTCCGGAGAAAAAGTAAGCTTTTGACCACATTTAGGATTCGAAAGAACATAAGAGGAAGAATCAGGCCCAAATTTAACATCAATGAGCCATGCGACTTGCACAAGCCCCTTCTGTGTGGTCCTCAGTTTCCCCATCTCCCCATCTGTTTCCTGAGGAGCGTGTCAGCAATGGCTCTGCAGAATCACCCAGCTCCAACAGTCCATCTGCCACCCGCTGTTCTAAGTAAGCTTTATGTAGTGACTGGACATCAGCGGTGAACAAGGCCCTGGGGGTCACCCTGGTGGCCCAGGACTCAGGATGGAGAAGTGAGCAAATAGCTGATGACCTTGTTGGTAGTTTCTTTTATGTCTTGGTGGGGCCAGGAGGATGATAACAAGTTGAAATCCCCTGTTGATCCCCCCAGTAGTGCTCTCAGGGTGAGAGTGGACCAATGCAAAGGGCCAAATGAACTAAAGGAACTGTGGGTTGGCCAGCTCCTCCCAGAGGGCAGGTGATTCTCCGACTTCTTCATGTTCATTGCTTGACCTTCTGTAAGGTCCAGAGGTGTCCAGATTCTGGCAAATTCTCCTTCCATAGGACTCTTCTTGTGTTGCAGGCCTTGCCTTCGCAAAAGCCCCTGGCAACTCTTTACTTTATGTCCTTCTTATCCTGGGGCTCTTGTTGATCCAGGACCTTGAGCCACTCAGAGTAGAAACTGGCCCAACCTCCCCTGAGTTTCCATCTCCCTGAAACCACTGGTTCCTCCTCTCTAACATTTGCAAGCAGGATTTGAGAAATTCTATGCTTCAAATGCAGCCAAAGTACTGCTGCCTAGATAAGCCAGAAGAGCTGAGACTTTTCTCAGTAATCAGAGAATGGATCATCCAATAAATCCTTAAATAAGCACTAAGCACCTGTCACATAGTAATAACAGTAAATCTTTCAGTATAAACTAGCTAAATATTATAAGAGATACTATATACTTTTTAATCTCTTTAATATTTACTATAACCTCATAAAGGACCTACTATCAATAATATTATATTATTGATTTTTACAGATGGAGAAGCTGAGATTTGGAAACTTTTAAGACTATCCCAGTAAGTGACACAACCAGGACTTGGCCCAGGGATATTATAACAATAGGAAATACGAAAAGCAAAGAAGGCTTGGACTCTAGCTTTTGGAGAACAATGGCACCAGCAAAGGCCACCCAGCTGTTGCTGTTCAAGATCCTATTTCCTTCTAGTTATTCTGAACTAAAGATGTAGATCTGGATTATGGAAAGGGATTTAGGAAAACATTGGTTTGTCAGGGTGTGAGGCTATTCCCTCGTAATCAAAGATGTGGTTGGCCTAGAGGTTTGAGGGCTGTCTGTATAGGAATGCAATCCAAGAAAAAAAAATACTAGAAAATGGTCTAAACAATATGGGGTGAGGTTCAAATTAAATTCAGGTTGGATTATTCTTAAGAAACAACTCTTAAAACATTTTTACTGAGGCTACTAGTGGTAGAATATATGAAGACACACCCCCAATAGGTATTTTAAAAATTCATCCTATGCTTATGTAATTCTAAAACATTCATGTTTATTTCAACCCACTTATTTATTAATGCCACAGATCTTGGTAGAGCCCTTGTTCTGTGTTAGGAACTATTCTTGGCACTGAGGAAAAAGCAGTGAACAAAACCATTATGGTCCCTATCCTCATAAAGTTGCATTTTAGAAAGAATTTCTTCCCACATTCTGGTAGGAACTGGGTCCTTGGAGATGTACAGCATATATCTGGGGCTTCCTATACTCCCAGCACATTGCCTGTGGGAGTCCCACGGGGTACGCATGCCCACATTCAAGGAGTGGAGTCTTTAGGAGACACCAGGACAAGCCATGGGAACAGAAAAGACTTCCCTACTTTAAGGATTTTTCTGCCAAATATGGGGATGATCTTTCAAAGCTACCCATAAAAAGAGTCATATCCACAGTCCTTAGGAAGAACCAAATCCTGTTCCTATGATCTCTCACTGTTTCCATAGATGCCTCCACTGGTCAGGATGCTTTGACTGTCTTCATTTCACCTAATGTGGGAGGTATGATGGAGTGTTTCCAAGGTGATGCAATATCCACACAGCATCACCAACCCATATTCTTTCCACTCTTCTTCTTACATATTGCATTTTTAACTGTCATGTGCAAGGGCCAGCAGGAGAGAGTGGGGTCTATTTCTCTAAGTGCCTTTTGTTTGGTTGCTTATTTTCAGAGGAAGAAACTTTTATCCAGAGTTTCCTCTGTAGACTGGGTCAGTGACTTCCTCTAAACCAGTCTCTGGCAAGGTGAGAAGGATGACCACAACTAACTGCCATGTGCTTTAAAAGAAGCTAGGATATTTCTCTTTTCCTGAAGATGAATCTTTGACTAAACAAGGATTTGTAAGAAAGTAAGAAAGAAGAAATGCCTGCAGAGTGGACAGGAAGGGTATCTGACACCATGGTTTCCTCCTATGTGTTGGATTCCAAGATGGTGCTTCTGGAAGTTATACACAATAAAAGCCACATGCACTGATTTTTTTCTATTCACTAGATGCTGTCCTAGACACTGCAAAGATAATTCAATTTTGTCTCAATCTTGAGTTTTTCTTTAAAACCTCTCTTAGAATCTGAAATTATTTTTTCTGCCTATTTGTTATTTCACATCCCAATTGGAATGCAAGTTCTAGGAGGGCAGCCATCATGTTACTCTTGTTTGTTGTCCCAGCATCTTGCATAATACATGGCATACAACTGGCATTCAGTGAATATTTCTAAAGAGATAAATAAATGAATTCTTAATGGGGACTACATACATTATCCAGGTCTGGGGATCATAAAAAGCCCAAGCTTCACCACTGTTAAGAATACAGTTAGTAGAGGTTACAGAACATCCTCAGGGTGACTTCAGGAGCATGTGGCAAAATCAAACCATAAACCTAGGTCTGTCAAATTCCAAGTCCTTCCTCTGTCCCCAGTGCTAAAGCCTCTGTCCACATGTGAACACACCCTTTGACACAATGACTCTTCTTTCTTGATCAGCTGCAAATCCTTTAGCCACCAACGGCAGTCACGCTCTCAGTCACCTCTGCTCCTGCTTTCTCCCTGCATACATATCCATGCCCAGAGTTCAGCACAGACACTTTCCCCTTCCTGTCCTCATTACTGTATCTTCCTTACCTACCTTTATTTAATCCCCAACTTCTAGCTTAACTGATTTCCTCCAGGAGAATGTAAATCCTTGACTACCCCCATGGTCTTGGGAGGCAACATAGAATAATGGTTATAACCTCAGGCTCTAGTCTAGGGCCAGACTTGCTATGTGTAAATCCTAGCTCCTCCTCTTGCTGATTGTGTGATCCTGAGCAACTGTCTTCACTTCTTTGGGCATCAATTTCCTCATCTCCAAAATGGAGATAAAAATGGTATGTACATCACAGAGTTGTGAAGACTGAGTTAATGTGTATAATAGACTCAATGCAAAGCACATAGTAATACCACGCAAATGTCAAATATCATTTTTCATTTTCTTTCTTTTCTTTCCCCAATAGTACCAGGCATCGGAAGGAAGCTGAAGGAATTCCTGCTAACACACATTCACTGATTCTCTGCCGCTTCCTCAACAATATACTATTTCTCCCCTACTAGAGTGCAGATTCCAAGAACAGGCATTGCTAGTGTTTTCTCCTTCCTTGGTATCTTGCCAAGGTCTACCACAGTAATAAGAACTCGACAGGTACTTAATAAATCTTTATGGAAATGAACGAACCAAAAAGGCCTTGGGCTTGGAAGAAAATTCTCATTTGAATTTCTTTCCTGCCTTTCCTCTCTCCTTTAATTGTGCAGCTCTTCTTCCTTCCTGAAATCAGATTAAACCTCACAGAGGCTAAACTGATAGTATTTCAAGTCATTCTCTTAATGGATGTGAATTGACTGCAATTCTTTTGTTTCATGAATACTGGCGGTTGGCCAGGCAGGTGACTGAGATGGAGATTTTAATCGCTCCTAAAATGTGATACTGGCTTACAAAATGCCAGCCCGGCACTGCACCATGGTGTCATTCACGCTGATACTGCAGCGAAGGGAATGGGCCCCAGGACACTTTAATTGGGCTTTGGCTAATTTCAGGAGCTAGACTTTCCTTGTTACTTGCTGCAAAACTGATATAATTCTGTGAAATAAGATCAGTGAGAATGTTATAAAAAATGGCTCAAGGACAGATTTGTGCATCACTGATTTGTTAAAGAAGCTGGAGGCAGAACCAGCCTCCAATGCACTTGTCTTTGCAAGGACTGGGCTTTTTTTTAATCAGGACTTGACTTTTAAAGGCCATGAAAAGAACTGCTCTGCCCCAGTAATGTTTCACAGCTTCCCTTTGGTGGACACTCTAGTGATTCCAGAGAGAAACACCAGTGAGGGAAACAGAATAATTGATATCACTTTGGGCAGAGGACTGTGTTGGAGTCAAAATAAGAAGGTAGAGATGAATCTCTAAATATGTTTTATTTGGGAAAAAAGGATTGCAATGTGAGGTATACACACAAACCAGGTGGTCTTTGGTTATGTCTAAAGAACAAGGAGAGGACTGGGGGCTTTATTAAAAAGAAGAACATTATATGTGATCTGGAGAGAAAGTTCACTGGTATTAGCAGAGCTTTGGGGAGTTGGCAACTCTGACTGGTGGGCAATAGCAATTGCAGCAAATTGTCTCCAGAGCTATAGGTAAAGCTGATGTCAGGTTACAGTAAGCATTTTTAGTAGCCAGGATCATGGAAAATTATGTTTTTGGATCAATGTTATATGTTCTATGTGATCCTTCCCCCCACCCAGCTTCTTGACTCTGTTTTAGCTGAGCATGACAAAAATGGCCCAATTTATAGCATTAACTTCCACCCAGGATTGTTGGTGAGGAAGACGTGACTATATTGAGAAACTATTCTAGGGTAATATAAAGGAGAAAAATCTAAGTTGCTCATGGCAAAATCCTCCCTGAGTGAGATCACCTTGAAGCAAACCCTGTACACCCACCTCCTGTTTCCGTGAGTGGGTTCAGGCAGGCCCTAAAAAGAGAGATCTTGCTCATTCTCACCATTTACTGGACGAATCAGCACTGAGTAACTCGCCTATTTCCTAGAGCTTGAGCTCTGCTGAGATCTGCGTCATGGGCTCAGAACAGTAGGAGGGTTCTCAGGAGTTGAGCCGGAGAAGTTACTCCACCAAAAGGAGCTCGGTCATTGAGACTTCCTGCTGATGCTGCCCACGGTGGCAGCTCTCAGCCACTTGGCAAATTGCACCCTTCCACTACTATTCACAATGACAGCTTGAAAGAAGCTGAAGATATTCTTCCTTTTCTGAGTAGGGAGGATGAGGGAAGTTGACATAGCAGGAGTCAAGCTCTCTGACTATTTTGTTGGGATCCACAGTCTAACGGAGAGTGGAGGTTTCTTTGCATACCTGACTTGGAGTGCCAGCGACAGGCGGCAGCCCTAGAATGAAGGCAGTACAAAGATATCTAAAGACAGCTCCCTCTTTCAAATCCTGGCCCCGAAGGCTTAAGCAGAAGCTAGAGTTGGAAGAGTGGTTTTCTGGGAAGCAGCTGCCAGCAGTCCCACATTCTGGCTGATCTGCTCCCCTTTCTAGCTGATGAATGCATGAAGCTTCAGCACCATCAAGAAAGACATTTGGAAAAAGTCAACTGAGTTGGGAAATATTATGGCTCAGAAAAGTCGCTGACCTTCTCCGTCCCTCCCCACTTTAATATTATTGCTGCAGAATCATTCCTGCTTTCTAACAAGCGTCTTCAAGAAAATCTGAACAATAAATTTTCTGTTCACCTTGGAAAATTCCTAAGGGGGAGGGAGGAGGGGACCAAAATCTAATTGGAAATTAAGTTAAACTCAAGTAATTTACATAAATATATTGGGTTGCTTTGATATTGTAATTAATTCTCAGTTTGTGAGGTGAAGTTTGTCCCTGCAGACTGTGTCATAGAATGTGCCGTGTAAAGTTGCTCAAAAGGTGGTAGCATCCTGGCTTCACAGCCACCAGCAGATTGACTGTGAGCTCTTGGAAGACAGAGGTGAGGCTGCCACTGCTTTGTTGGATATAAGTGTACTCACTTGGCAAATATTTTTTTGAGCATCTAAGTGATTATTCACCAGCACACACAGTGCCTAAAAGTGAATATAGCAGACAGATATCACTCTTCATGGATCCATGATCTAGCTAGGGAGAGACAGATTATAAACAACCCAATCAGTAAGTGAGATACATTAGGTGGCAATAATGCTATATTATACTATATTAAAAGAAAGAAACAAGATGTTAAATATGACCTAATGAGAAAGGTCCCTTTAGATTGGAGGCTCAGTGGAGAGGCGATCCCTACATGGCAAGGAGTCAGCCATGATATCAGCACAGGGAATGGGGATTGTGGGGTGCTGTAGGTGGGCCATCTCAGCATGGGGTGCTGTCGGTGGGCCATCTCAGCATGTACCACAGACAGGAGGAAGATCAGCATCACTGGAACCTCGTATCTAAGAGGGATGATAGACAGACATAGAAGGAGACTGGTGATAGAGACAGGAGCTCAATCTTGGTATAGAGCCTGGGTTTTATTTTAAGTCCATTGAGAAATGATTAGGAGGTTTTAAGTAAGAAAGTGACATGATCTGATGTATATTCTAAAAGGTCATTCTGAACCTCAGACCTAACAGAGTAAGCCCAAAAAGCAACCCTATGGAGGAAATACCCATTTTTCCCCAGCCAATGTTGTATCCTCCTCTACAAGGACACTGACTAGCCACTTATTATATAGCCCTGCCTGAAACTATACTTTCATTGACTCTAGAGTTTGTAGTGAGAGGTCTTCTGAATTATGAGTCCCCCCAGCCTTTCTTCCCTTTAATAGTATGGGAAGCTCTACAAAGACCCAAAATATACAGCTCTGGGTTGGGGTCAAAAAGAAATAGTGACTATACCTGGGATAGTTGGCATGTGGAACTGAAAAGAAAACCTGGGATCTGGTCTTTGCTGGATTCATAAAGAGGAAAACTACTCTCAAGTCACAGATTGTACCCCAATCCCAGCCATCCATTTGTCATATGCAATTTCCTGGATCACTAGGTGACTAGGCAACATTATAAGCAGATGAGATCCCAAGATGGAAAACCATCTCAAAGAATGTCTTCTTCTGAGGATGAGTCATAAAATCTCACAGTCTCCAAAAAAATGAATTGCAAAGATATTTAGAGACCAAGAGCTCTTTAGAGCTGGGTAAATGGCTTCTCCCAGACCTCAGTGTTCTTAAGACCACATGAGTAGTAAATGTCTGGTTCAAGTCTTAGCAGCATAAGGACAACAAGGAAAGCACATTTGTTTTTAACTCAGGATGCTTTAGGATGCAATGAGTTAATGAAATGATCACACTATGTCTCAACTCTAAATGTTACTATTGAACAATTTTACTCTTTGGTCCTTCACAAATTAGTTGAACTCATTCAAGTGAGAAAACACACACAATTGGGAAGAGAGCTGAGGTGACAATAGCTGTGGAAAACTCAGCCTTTCCCACCCTCATAGGTCTTTAATTCCTTTCCATGAAGCTGGAAGGGCCAAGTGTCAAATATGTCTAGTTACTTAAGTCCTGAAAGATGGAGCATTTATTTCTCAGAGAGAACACCAAACTGGAGACTTCAGAGAAAGCTCCATTTAAATGTCCCAAGTTGATTTGCTTTTCAATGGAAGCAGAGCAGGAGGAAGAAGATACCAATTAAACTGAACCCTCAGGGTACAGCCATCTCATGACTGGCACATGTTGAGCAGAAACTGCTCAGGATCCCTTCACCAAGCTGAGCTACAGTTCATCTCCAGTGATGATCCACCTCTTATGAAGACCTCAAGGCTAATGATGGAACAAGGCTAATGATGGATCATGTTCCAAATGAAATGCCATTGCCAGCAACTGACATTTGGCATTTTTGTAGGGATTCATTAAAGACTCTTTCCCTACAGTTATAAGTGAGAACACACACCTCAGCTTAAAGACAAGGAAATTCCTCAAGCTTGTGCATCTCTAAGTATGGCTGGTAGAGTCCACTTGACCCAACAAAAGGCAGGCACCTTGTGTTCTGTTATCTTCTGCACAGACAAGCTGCCTGACAATGGCGTTCTCACAGTACTCAGCTTCCATCTTAAACTACAACCCATTAAATAACCAGAAGAGATAATTCCCAGAGAAAGAAATACAGTTGGCTAAAAACCAAATGGAAAAAGTTTGATCTCACTTGTAATCAAAGATGTTTGTTTACATAATCATAAGAAGTTACTCTTGGAAAAAATACATAAATACATATATTTATGTATCATATATATGTATGTGTGTATATATATATATATGATGAGATGAAATGAACATTCTCATACTGTGCTAGTGAGGATGTCAATTAGTTTAACTATTTTAAAAAATAAACCAGTCATTTCTACCAAGAACCTTCAAAAATAACGCTTTGGACTAGTCATGCCACTTCTGAGAAGGTACTCAGCAATTACCCACCTGACTGCACAAAAAATCTTTGAAGCAGTAATATCTACAGCAGCAAAAATAATACAAATAATAAATCACTCTCAATAGCTCTTAGATAACCCTGGCATACCCCCATGGTAGAATATTATGTAGTTCTTAAAAGTGGCATACTAAAACTACCTTTAAAACATTGTAAAAAGCAAATATTGTCATGTTAAATTTAAAGAAAAGAAGAAAGTTTATATGCAGTATGCTGACAATTTCTGTGGGGAAAAAGCCTTCAAGAAATGTAAGCACATCAAATTGTAACTGGGTGGTAAGACTGGGTAAGATAATTTTGCTATTATTATTCTCATTTCTCAATTTGCACAATGATTATATACCATGCTATGATAAGAAAAATATAAGTTAAAAATAAACTAAGAGGTCTGACAATTAAGTTCATGAACTCATCCTACAAAAAGTGCTTCATACATCATTACTGACTAGTCACTTTCAAAGCACCCTCTTTAGAAGATATATACCAAGGTCAGTGCCTCATCTGCTCTTCAAAGCAATTTTGGAACTCTTTTACTGGAATGTCCATCAAAGTTTTTATTGTATTACCCTTGATGTCCTGAATGTCATCAAAATGTCTTCCCTTCAATATTTCATCTATCTTAGAGTAAAGAAAAAAGTCAGCAGGGGCCAAATCAGTGAATAGGGAGGGTGTTCCAATACAGTTATTTGTTTATGAGCTAAAAATTCCCTCAGAGTGCTGTGTGAGCTGGCGCATTGTTGTGATGCAAGAGCCATGAGTTGTTGGTGAAAAGTTTAGGTTGTTTTCATTTAACATTTTTTGCCCTGCCTTTTCAGCATTTCCAAATAGTAAACTTGTTTAACTTCGTCCATTTGGTATAAATTCATAAAGAACAATCTCTCTGATATCAAAAAGGTTAGCAACATCATTTTGACTCTTGATTTGTATTGATGGTCATAGAGAATTGGTCACTTCTGTTGTGCACTTTGACGCTTTGTTTCATGGTCATATTGGTACACCCATGTTTCATCACCCAAAACATCATCTTTCCTCTCCAAAAGGTCCTGGCAAACTTCGACTCTCCTTTAATTTTGTTCCTTAGTGAGCTCCTTTGGGACCTTTTTTCTACACACCTATTTCATGCTAAGATTTTCAGTTAAGATTTTCCTGTTTCTCTATAGATCTTGGTCTACTATGCTTCTCACAGTCAGCTGACAATTTTATCACATAATCCATTGAGGCCACCCTCACCATCAGTGGCCCTTTCTCTCCCCTCAGAAAAATATTTAATCCATTTGTACACTGCTGTTTTCTTCATGGCATTATCCCCATAAACGTGGACTAACATGTCCCTGATTTTACTTCCACTCTTTCCAAATTTAATAAGAAATTTAGTGTTTGTTCATTTGAATGTTTGCTGTAATTAAAGCTCCAACATTCTCAGGACAGGACACAAAATATACAACAATAATGAACACCACTGAGCAAGACACCACCACATGTCTACATGAACAGAGCTGAGAGACACTTACATACCAAAGTTATGAAACTTTACTGAGTTGTTTGTAATTTCTGCCAACATAAGCACATGGTAGCAAATTCATAAACTTAATTGTCAGAACTCGTATGTTTTAAATGTCACTGTTCTAAAACATTAAGTAAAACTGAAAGTACATGGAAAAGGTATTCCATTTTGCCCCTGCCTTGGGGAACATAAACTATAGAAAAAGTCACATCATGTTTTAGTCCAAATCTAATAAAATTTTAGTTTTCATATGGCAGCTTAAACTAGTACTTTGATATATATTGATGCCTGCAGAGCTATTAGAGAGAGGATTTGTGATAATCCTTTTGACACAACCCAGAAAACACTATCTATTCGGAGCTCAACTTGAACACAAAAATGTGGTAGAAAGACAATCAGCATGGGGTAATTTAGCAATTAACAGAATTTCAGTAAATGGATGGGGGATGGGCTTGTTTAATCTCTGTTTCCAAAAATTTCAATAACAGATTGAGGGTGAAATGGACTAAAGCACTGTGAGTTTTATTTGTGCTAAGAAACATTAGAGTCCAGGGACTGTCTCCTTCGCACTTTGGAAAGGTTAGGGGGAATAAAAAAGTTACAATCAAATGTTTTGAAATTCCTCAGAGTTTTGTTGATGACCAAATTATGGTCCTGGCCATAGAATGATCCTCTGCAACACTGTTGAGTTCAGACCCCAGGGAACAGGACCTTTGCATATCCAGCCCCAAGTAATATTGCCCCTAAAAAATTCAGGTAATTCACTATATAAGGTATTTTTTCAAGAGGCAATGATGACTTCCCCCCAAGGGTTCTACCCCATGGAATCTTATCTGACTTGAAATATTTAATAATATGATTTGCCATAAAATGATATAGGATAATAGAAGAGAATATGGCTTAGGAAGTTTCTGAAGAAAAAACAATATTTATCATGAAATTTCATTTCAAAGGCCCACTAAAAAAGTAATATTGTGAATAAGGCTAGGCTGGGAGCAATAGAACCAAGTTTCAGTGCAAAATCCACCTACACTTTGAGTTTATCATTTTTCTTCTCTGGGCCTATTTCCATAACTATAAAATGGAGGTGGGGTGGAGCTGTGGAGAGGCAGGGCTGACACAACTGGATTGCTATCAGGTGAGCTCTAAGTCCCATCACAGGGTAAATGCTCAGCAACTCTATGAGGACGGCAAATCACACTTGTGGGGAAAACCTCCTGCAATGAAAGCCACTGTGCAAACCACCCGACAGACCCAGCCAGCATTGCCCACATTGTTGCTTCTTAAGGTTGATGATGCTACATGGGACTTTGGGGACTATGATTTAAACCACACCCATAACGAAAATTGTCTAACTCAAAGCACTTGCCTAGGAAACAAGAATTAATTGCTCTGTTTCCCAGCAAACCTCAAACAGCACATTACTCACAGTGGTTGATGGTCAGGCTGTCAGCCACAGCTGGGCACCATTCAGTCAGGTTCAGGCTTGAATGGCTGCTCCTTCTGAGGTCATAGAAAGCTGCTGTCCCAGGTGTCTCATGGCCCTGCCTCCACATCAGCAGCTGCTGTTATGCTTAGCTGGGGCTTTGGGGAGTTCCCAGGCTTTTTTCTATCCTAGAGAACAAGTGTCTTGGAGCAAGGGCCCCCAGGTGACAAAATCAGCTGATGCAGCAGATTATGTGTGTATCTAGCTATGCTCCCTGGTCAATATTTTGAATCTAACTCCTGGTTACATGTCACTAATAAAGGCAACTCATTATAATCAGGAAAAAGCAATATTTAGTAACTTGAATTCTAGTCTCGGCTCTGTAGCTCTCTTGTTAAACTTAAATGAACCATTTATTCTCCGGACCTTGGTTTTTCTTTTCTAGAGAATGGCCCTATTCGGACGGATTTTTACTGTTGGGTATTGCTTTGCTTTCACTGAACTTTGGGGCTATATAAACCCCATGAAATAGTGTACAGAAATGGTGGTGTCTATGTATTTTTGCCTTATGGAAGATCTGTGCCCTCAGAGGACCCACAGAGTTTCAGAGGGATCCATAATCCAAAAATCGATTAAAAGCCATTGCCTTAAGCAGACCAAGAATTTGCACACTGGAGGGGCTTAGTGACGGCATGCTGTTGGCAAACAATCATCTTGAAGCTGTGTTTGCACAGCGAGAACAACCACTTTATTTATATCATATGATACAGATCAATAAGAATAGCAAAATTTTCTAAAGCTGTTTTATATCAGGCTAAGAAAATGCTATTTGTCCATATTATTGCTGTTATTTTTCTCACTGATAGTATTAATATTGGGCCTATCTTTGACTCTAAGTTCTCAAATATTTCATAATCTCCATTTGGGATGAGAAGACATACAGAAGATTGAAGGAATGAGGTGCTTCTTCAAGGAAGGCAAGCCAAGGAAAGCAGCGGAACAAATGCAAGACAGAGGCAGGCTGCCTGCAAGGCTGAAGAGTCAGGCTGACGGACGTCTCCACTGACTCTGAACCACGTCATGGCTGTCTCCTGAAAAGCCTCTTCCTAATCTGTGCACCACGTGTCAACTTCATTTTATAGAAACCCAGCAGTAGGCGGCACCCCTAGCTCAGTGGTTAAGGCCAGGTTGGTGGGTTCCAACCTGGCCCAGGCCTGCTAGAACAATAATGACAATTGCAACAAAAAAAATAACCAGGCACTGTGGCAGGCACCTATAGTCCTAGCTACTTGGGAAGCTGAGGCAAGAGAATCTCTTAAGCCCGAGAGTTTGAGGTTGCTGTGAGCTCTGATGCCATGGCATTCTACTGAGGGTGACATAGTGAGACTCTGTCTCAAAAAAAAAACCAGTCCAGCAATAACTTTACAAGCCTGCTCTGCTGAGGTGGTATAAGAATAAAGCATTGAGTCAATTAAAAAGGATGGTAACACATTTGTAGCAGGGCACAGTGGTCCATGCCTGTAATCTCAGCACTCTGGGAGGCTGAGGCAGGAGGATCCCTTCAGTTCAGGAGTTCAGTACCAACCTGAGTAAGAGTGAGTCCTTGTCTCTACTAAACATAGAAAAATTAGTTAAGCCTTGTGGCAGGCACCTATAGTCCCCACTACTCAGGAGGCTAAGGCATAAGAATTGCTTGAGCCCAGGAGTTTGAGGTTGCTGTGAGCTATGATGTTATAGCACTCTAGCCTGGGCAACAGAGTGAAACACTGTCTCAAAAAAAAAAAAAATTGCCAGAGAGAAAAGTTTGATTAATTATAAAACCACGATGTTTTAAATAATGACAACCTTCATTTCAGATTTGGATGTAAACTTTCCTGGAGGTATTAACATCATTATTCCATAGGAAAACACATAAAATCAAGAGTATATTACTGCCAATCTCTGTTGGGTGATGTAAAAACCAGCAGTACGTGAGCAATAGCACATCATTAAATCTCTGAGAGTCCCTATTTCCCCACAGGCCTCCTTGGAGAACTGTATTAATTCAGAAGACTTAGTTGGGGGTAAGAAACTCTTTCCTTGAAAGCATATATATGCTGAAGACTATGGTGAAAATCCTCATGGACTACTGCTCAGCTATAATGACCTCCCAGGGGAGTTCCTCAAGCACTCATATGGAATCATGACATAACAAACACACAGAAACTCAGAATGCCATGGGAGAATGACAATTCTAGATGGCCTTAGAGTGAATAATATTTGGGTGGCCGCCCAGTGACCACCAAGGAAACAAAACCACACTACAACTACTAAACACTCAGTGAAACATAACAATTGAAATGTCCACTGTTAAAAAAATGATAATATGTCCATAAAGTAATCATGATATTGTTGTCAATGGAAATTATGCTCATGAAGAATATTTAAAGACATCAGAATGAAGTGTATGATAAGTTAAATGAGTAAAGCAAAGTTATTCATTATATACAAATGACGCATGATCCCAAGTATGTTTAAAAATTAATAACTTCTCAACAGAGATAACAAGTAGTAACATTTGTTGTATTTGGTCTCTTTCCATAAATGGCTTATATTTTCTTTATAATTCTGTGTTGGAAAAAAATAATAACTTAAAAACAAATACTATGTTTCTCAGAGTTCTTCAGAGAAACAGAATTAATAGGAAATATATACATACATATGTGTGTATATGTGTGTGTCTACATAATTTAGCCAAAGTCCTATGAACCAGAAGAGGAAACTGATGGTATAACTCCCAGTCCAAATCTACAGGTTGGACTAAAATCAACAATGTCGGGGCAGGAGTAGTGATATCCCAGCCCAAGAAGAGAGAGAGAGAATTTGCCCTTTTTCTTTTTGTTCTGTTGAGGCCTTCAGTGGGGTAAATGATGTTTGTCTACACTGGCAACAGTTGGTCTTCTTTATTCAGTCAACCAATTCAAACATTATCCTCCTCCAGGAATCCCTCATAGACATACCCAGAAACAATGTTTCACCAGCTATCTGGATATTCCTTAGTTTAGTCAAATGAACCATCACAAATACCACAGTGGTTGCTCTGATCAGGAAAGAACTTCTGAAACGAGCCTGGGCAGTAAGCGAGATCTCAAATCTATAACAAATACAACAAGCTGGGCACAGTGGCTTGTGCCCATAATCCCAGCACTTTGGGAGGCTGAGGTAGGAGGATTACTCAAGCCCAAGAGTTTGAGATCATCCTGGGCAACATAGCAAAATCCTGTCTCTACAAAAATAAGAAAAATTAGCCAGGTGTGGTGGTATACACCTATAGTCCCAGCTACTGGGACTGAGCCAGGAAGGAGGATCACTTGAGCCTAAGAGTTTGAGGTTACTATGTACTATGATTATGCCATTGCACTCTAGCCTCAGTGACAAAGGTAGAACTTAGTTCAGGAAAGAGAGAGAGAAAGTAAAAGAGAGGGGGGAGGATGGAGGGAGCCAGAGAGGGAGAGGAGGGGAGGAAGAAAGGAAAGGGAGGGAGGAATTTTTAACATATATGAGGGCTTTCCAGAAAGTATCCAGCCATACAATATGAAAAATAGTATTAACCATGGCTGGATACTTTCTGGATAGCCCTCATATATCTAGAAATAAAGAGGTCTTCCTAAAATGAGAGCATATGCTTTTTCCCCTCAGGATAATCATGTGCCACCTGTGATGAACTCCAGGGAAGAGACATCTGGTCTACTGCTGGTGCACCCCTCTAACCCCTCACCAGATTTCTTTCCCTGTTTCTTCTGTCAGCTTCTCTGTGTCCCAAGACAGAGAAGAGCACAAAAGCTTTTGTCCTGTTCCCAGCCAATTAATTTTGGCACATTTATGGAGATTCCGGATTCCCCCACTCATGACCTCCCAGAAGCCCCAGAGGGGTCACCATCTGCTGCTCTCACTTGCAAGTCAGTCTCATACAGTCTCACATGGATGAGTCAGAGAGGGAACAGCTTCAGAATCAGGAGTCCATGTCCATCATCAATGGCCAATGGGCCTGGCTTTGCGTATTCTTCTGCCAGGAGCACATTCATTAGATCAGGGTACAGGAGAAAAGGACAGGCTGACTCCCAGTAGGGGTCTAGTTTTACCTGCTATGAAGTATGTTGCCTTGGGCAGGTTAATTGACCTCTCTGACTCTCAATTTCCTCACCTATAGAATAATACCATCCCTAGAAGATTGTCGACA
This sequence comes from Otolemur garnettii, assembly GCF_000181295.1. Lineage (NCBI taxonomy): Eukaryota > Metazoa > Chordata > Mammalia > Primates > Galagidae > Otolemur > Otolemur garnettii. Next base: position 10,155,004 of record NW_003852416.1, read on the forward strand.
AGATTAAATGATACCATTCAGAGTGGCCAGGGGCACATGTATGCTTTGGTATCAGTCAATCAGGAGATAAGATGCTCAGCTTGGTGCTATCTGCTGTGAGACTATGTGGATCATAAATCAGGACATCTGTCCAAAATGGGCAAAGAGCCCACACAAAGACATGAAAAAAAAAAGCACTAATTCAAGATATCTTCAAGAAGGGCTCAAGTTAAAGGTGCCAATTGTATAGGGAATTCAGACCAGAGATGGCAATGGAGGAGGCGAAATTTGAGCCTTGGTGGCTATGTGGCAACAGTATCCTCTTCTTCATCTTCCTAGGCTAACAGATCTATTGTTGGCAAACTGCTCCCAATGTGGCCATTTTGCAACCCCAAGTCTGTGGTCACAAATTGAAGGAGCCATACTTGTTTCAAATATCTGCCTTTCCTTCCCTCCCTTCTCCTCCTTTCTATCCTACTTCTGTTCATTTTAAGGAGTTCAGGATTAATATTTGGAGGGAAACAAATATTAATCCTGAACAAAAGGGAAACAATAACAAAATGACATTCACAGTTTACAGAATCTGTAGGAGTTATTACAGAGGGTCTTATTTTAAATGGGAGGTGGCATTCAGCCACTTGGGCACTGGGCCAAGCATCTCAGATTTTGCTGAGATATGTTTAGGTTAGTAAAAAAATTAGCCCAAGTAGGGTCCTCATGGTCATTTCTCTGGATCCTGTGTACAACCCCACATCCCAGATTTATCCCTGACAGAGGAAGTCACTTCTCCACCTGGCACTAATAACTCCTGAAATAGGTTCCTTAACTTTTTGGTGTGTTTTGCCATCCAAGAAATATTTAGCAGTTGGTAAATATCATGACATACATTCTTCCTGTCCCTGGAGGCATCATGTTAGATAAGAGAAACTAAGTCCTTGCCTCATAATACAGCCACATTCTGCTGATAAAAGTGATACTCACCTATGTAAGCAATCAAATGCAGAAGATGGTTTCGGATGGTGACAATGGTGACTCTAGCCAGGGCGGAGGGACATCAAAGTTTTCTTGGGAGAAATAATTTGAGATCTGAGTGATAAAGGGGAGATTTATCTCCTTACTGACCTGCTCTTTATGTCTTCTGGAGGAACAATAGCAACTTTAGAGTAACACTCGCTAGCACATTCTGTTGGTTTTCTATTCTGTTTTTCAGGGAGCATTGACTGAAGACCTATCACAGACCATTTGTAGGGAGAGGGTAGCACTGTGTTGGATAAAGCACAGGATGGAAAAAGTGCAGCTTCTTATTCTGTGAAGAATTCCCCATTTAAAATTTTTAGCAACCCCACAGTAAGTCAAAAATATCATAAGTTGAAAGAGCAGTTAATGCATCTACCCTACCAAATACATCTTTGCCTAGCCTACCTTAAACATTCTCAAAGCCTATTTGCCCACAGTTGAGCAAAAGCATCTAACATAAAGCCTATTTTATAATAGCATCAAATCTCTCATGTAATTTATTGAATACTGTGCTGAAAGCGAAAAGCAGAATGGTTGTGTAGGTTGATTACCCTCAGGCAGCATGGCTGACTGAGAGCTGCCACTGCCCAGCATCGCAGGAAGGTATGTACAGCATATATTAATAGCCAGCCAGGAAAAGGATCAAAATTCAGAATTCAATGTAGAGAGTTTCTATGGAATGTCTATGCTTTTTGTACTATCATTAAGTTAAAAAATCTTCAGTCAAACCCATTGGACATCAGGGCCACCTTGTGTATGTGACTGGAGTTCAGAGAGAATTTCTGGGAGCATGGAGAGAATGTGCCAGTTAATTTTATATATCAGTTTGCTTGGCTTTTGAGTGCCCAGATTAAACATTATTTTCTAGGAAGGTATTTCCCAAGGAGATTAACTTTTCAATCAGTGGATTTAGTAGAGTGCCCTCCCTAGGGTGAGTGGGTATCACTCAACCCTCTGGAGGCGTGAATAGAACAAAAGGCAGAGGAAGGAATCTGCCTTCTTTGCTTCCTGCCTGCCTACTTGAGGTGAGGCTTGCCACCTCATCGTCTCTGGCCCTTGGACTGTATTATATCCTTAGCTTTTTGTCTCTCAACCAACTTCACTGGGTCTTCAGCTTGTAGATAGCAGTTCATTGAGCCTCTAAACCTGCACAATCGTTTGAACTAATTCCTTATAATAAATTTCTGGATAACCCTGAATAATTCAGAGAGGCTATGGTACAAAATGGGTTTGTAAGACATCTGGTTTCTAACTGCACAGTGACTTGGATAACTTACCAAGACATTGAGACCTGAATCAGCTGACAGTCAGGGTATCTCCTGCTCACTGAGGAAGCGGATGCTAAGCTGACATATGACGTGGCCAGATGATTGTATTGGAAGATTACCATGGTGACAGTTAAAGGCAGGGAGACTGGCCATCCAACCAATCCAGGGGAATAAAGTGAGTACTGATCTGATCATCTCTTTGCCAGACATTACCAGACACCCCTAGTCTGGCAGACACTTCACTGAGTTGCTCGATGGGTTGTGTAGAAGACAACAGGCAGGTGTTCAAGGAAGATGGTTAAGTCACAATCATCAGGGTTTGTTTCTAGGGAATCCATCTTCTTAACTGGCATGCAATCTCTTATCTCATCATTCATCTTTCATTCAACAAATGTGAGCTGAGCACCACCTGGTCCGGGTGTAGAGTTTGACTGGGGATGTCAAGCACCCAACTTGGCTCTGCCTATGCTCCAGGAGCCTGCAGTCTTGAGAAACAGGTAGACTCCTAAATGGAGAATTATGTATAACTATGTTCTCACATGTTGATGGAAGCTGAGAGGAAGGAAAGCCAGTCTAGTCAACCCCCAGAGGAAGTGACATCTGAGTGGAAACCTAAAGAATGAGAGGGAATTAGCAGAGAGAAAAACAGGAACAAATCCTGGAGGCCAGTGAGACAGCAGCACAATTTGGGGGAACTTCCAGGCATCAATGTGACCAAAATGCAGTCTTCAGTGCAAGAAGAGGTAGAATAAAAGCCCAGCAAAGCAGATAGGATATATATATATAAATATAATATATTTATTATAGGATAT
>NW_003852416.1:10158134-10225319 GCF_000181295.1 Otolemur garnettii
AAGGAGAGAAAGGAAAGAATTCAAGACTATAATAGAAAATTCATTTTATATTTTCCCAAAATTCTGAGTTCCCTGTTGCCTACTCTTTGGCAAGGCCACCACCAGATGCCACGTGTAAAAATCAGAGCGCTCTTTTTTAATCCTTTTTTTTTTTTTAAGACCACATTTAATGAATCAATATGTCTGGTTCTCAGTGAAGGCTACTTCCTCTTCAGCACATTATTTTACACTTTAAGGCACATGACTGAAGGATGTTACTCTTCCTCTGATTAGAGTTCATCTTTTCAAGTCTGATTATTGCTCACCCAACCTGGGCTACTTTTCCATGGGATATTAAATTGAGAAAGTTTCCCATGTCCTGAAATCTTACCTGTCATAAATTCAAAGCAACAAAAAGAAATCTGTCATCATCAATCAGAGGACTTTCGAAGTTTGAAGAGAACACAAAACATTGGGGCAGCACTGAGCAACCCCGAGTCTCTAAGAATTCACATTTGGTAGCAAACATGGCAAGTATTGATTTTCTGCCTCCTTCAGAGATTACACAATGTTTTAAATGCCCAAGTATCTCTTTCTCTGAAACCACTATCAGTGTATAGCAGAGACAGGAAGCAGAGGCATCTGGATAATTTGGAATAATCCCACTTTCTTTCCCTCACCCCCCAGCATTTTGCAGAACAAGGGTAGAGAATAGAATCATTGACCTGCCCCCAACATTTTTACAATCTTCTCCAGGATTTCTGTACAAGGTTGAGTAATCTGAGCAGGGAGAAGAGAAAATATACCCAAATGAACCTACCAATTGTGCCTTATTCTCTTTATCCGGTGTTTGACATGTAGCCTGGCACATAGAAATTGATTGCTTTTTCATTGAGGGTCTTTTTTGAATAGTGACAGCTCCATGGACAGGTAGGTGTGTAACAGGGTTAGAGGATAAGTTACACAAATGGATTTTAATTATTTTTAGTGGAGGCCAGGAGCCACACACACCTGGCACCCTGCTATGCTACTACCACAGCCCTTAAGTGTCCTAAAGATGCATCTGAGACATCTTGAGCAGAATTGGTAAAGGTCACCTTGAAGATGTCTTTTCATTCAGTGCTCTCCACTGGAGGGCTCCTCAGGTAGTGCTCAGCCCTGCCCCCCATTACTTAAGTGGAATCTAGCACTATTCCACTACCACCATCCATGAGGAAAGGAGAGAGGAGAGATTAGGATTAAGGACATTCTAATTAAGTTAATTTTAACAGTGTTGTATATTCAATAAAACATACTTATTAAAAACACATATTTGAGCCAGGCATGGTGGCTCACACCTGTAATCTTAGTATTTTGGGAGACTGAGATGGGAGGATTACTTGAACCCAAGAATTCAAGACCAGCCTGGGCAACATAGTGGGACTCCCATCTCTACATTTTTTTTTAATTAGGCAAGGGTGATGGCTCACAGTTACAGTCTTAGCTACCAGCTACTCAGGAGGCTGTGCTGGCAAGATCATGTGAGCCAGGAGTTTGAAGTTTCAGATCACACTCCTGCACTCTAGTCTGTGCAACACAGAAAGAACATATCTCAAAAAGAGAGAGAGAGAGAGAAATAGAGGAGGAGAAGAAGGAGGAGGAGGAGGAAAAGTAGGAGAAGAAAGAAAAAGAAGAAGGAAGAAGAAGGAAGTAGAAGGAAGAAAAGAAGGGCTCAGTGCCTCTAACTCAACAGCTAGAGTGTCAGCCACATACAGTGGATCTGGTGGGTTTGAATCCAGCCTGGGCCTACCAAACAACAATGACAACTGCAACCAAATAGCCGGGCATTGTGGCAGGTGCCTGCAGTCCCAGCTACTTAGGAGGCTGAGGCAAGAGAATCACTCTAGCCCAAGAGTTGGAGGTTGCTGTGAGCCGTGATGCCACACTACTCTACCAAGGGTGACATAGTGAGATTTGGTCTCAAAAAAAAATACAAAAGTAAAAAAGAAGAAGGAGGAGGAGGAGAAGGGGAGAAAAGGAGCAAGAGGAAGAAGGAAGGAAGGAAGGAAGGAAGGAAGGAAGGAAGGAAGGAAGGAAGGAAGGAAGGAAGGCCGGCCAAAAAACAAACAGAAAATGTACTCAATGGAGTTGAAACACCCTGATGTATTGAATGATGTTCTTTCAAATCTCTCTTTTTTCCCCTATTCATATCTTGGACATGCTCAGTAACTTGCCAGGCTCAATTTAAATCCTCAATCTCATTTACAATTTAATGTCACTTCACCTCCTCTTCCCCAAATTCAGACATCACTGTGGCCAGAAGAACCTACAAAGAGAAGAAGTAAGTTCTGCTTTTTCCTTCCCCCTCCTTTTCTAAGGACCTTTGAGATGGAACACACTCTTAGTAAAGCATCACAAGAATGAAGAAGCAGGAATCCAATGTACTCAATTCAAATATGAAGGCAGTAGATGATCTAATACAAAGTGGGGTATGGGGGATGAGGGATAAGGAAGAGGGGAGGAGGAAAGGAGATGGGGGAGTCACGGTGTATGGCAACCATCTTGAGGGTGGGACACAATTATAAGAGAGACTTTACCTAACAAGCACAATCAGTGTAACCTAATTCTTTGTTCTCTCAGTGAATCCCAAACAATTAAAAAAAAATAGAAAAGAGCAAAAGTAAGCAATCTCTTAGAGGGATACAGAACTATGAAATTAAAAAAAAAGTGCTAAAGAGGAAAAACAAAGACTTTCATTTAATTGGAACTGTTGCCTGCCTAGACTGCCAGTGACCTAAGTAAGAAAGGTTCCCAAATATAGGCTGGCTCATGGGAAAGTTTTCCACGGCTCTGAAGGGGGCCTCACCCCTACACATGGGAAACCTACCCCAGCTTGACATCTTCCTAAACCTCTCAGTGGTTTCATAGCTACAGTCTCTTATGCCAGATGTCACAGTTTCCATTAGCCAGTAGGGGGTCCCAGGAAGATGGCACAATCTCAGGAGCATTCCATGTTTAGTTCATTTACAAGGGACTCACATGCAAGGTCAGACAATAAAGTTTGCAAACTCATCCTAGAAAAAGTGCTACTTAACCTATTGTTGAATATCAGTAGGGTTACTTTTGAAGTACTCCCCTTGCGAAGCTATGCATTAATCCCAGTGCCTAGTCCACCCTTCAGAGTACTTTTACTAGGACGAGTTTGTGAACGTTACTGTCCAACCTCATATACTTGGCCATGTCAGCACAATGCCTAGCCATTTTTAAAGATGAGGTCTCGTTCTGGCTCAGGCTGCTCTTAAAGCCATGAACTCAAGCAATCCATCTGCCTTGGCCTCCCAAGTGCTAGGATTACAGGTATGAGCCACCATGCCCGGCCTTCTATCTACCTTTCTTAACTGCTCAAATAGGCATGAGTGGTAAATCATCAATTGCATTACCTCAGCAGACCTCCAGCCAGGGAGCATGGCGACTGTCTCCTTCTTCTTATAGGTACCACCCTCATCTGAGGTGTGTTTCCTCTGGAACACAGGCTCTTCCTTTCTTGGTATGACTCTGAGTGTGACTACACCTGGTCTCTATCCCCACTGAGGAGAGAAAGGCTGATGATTCCCTACTCCAACAATTTCCTTTCAATCCTTCTCCTCATCCCATACCCCACACCCTACATCCAACTGTCAAATTTGCATAAATCCATGTGAAATGGAGGGAGATGATAAGGTGGTAAATGCAGTAGCAAAGCTGTGAAAATCCCCTAGAGGCATTTGCCTTCCAAATATTTTTTTAGCACATTACAGAGCTTAGGGTATAGAAATGTGCTCATATCTGTCGCTCCTAATTGTCAATTTCTAAGCAATAGGCAAAGGCCTCTTTAACATCCCATTGTACAACAAACAGGATGAGCAACTTCAGTGATTTTCCAAAAATCGATGACAAATGGCTTTTGACCTTTGAGAACTTAGAAGTCATTTGGAGTCAATCGGGAGATAAGACATGTATACATGTATATGTGCGGGTGCATGCATACACACACACACACACACACACACACACACAGAGACATGATACCAAGACAAGTCTATAGGCTGAGTTCCCAGTCAGTTCTTAGAGTATGGAATGGAGTTTTGACGTTATTGTTGGGAGGAAAAATGAACCCCTATGGATTGGTTGAATAGAAAAGGGTGGGAATTAAGCCATCCTCTGAAGGAGCATGACCAAAGTGAGGATGTGGTGGTAGAGCAGGGCATCTTGGGTGGTAGACCCCTCCCCCACTTCTGGCTGTCCTGGAAAGGGCACACAGGCACTGACAGGTGGTCAGGGTGGGAAAGTCTCAGGTGCCTGGCTGTGGTGGTCTGGACTCTACTCCACAGACAGCTAAAGAGCCATATCGGTTCTTGATCTAAGGATACGATGAAGGCATAAATGGGAGAGACGCAGAAAGGCAGCAAGACCAGGTCTTTCCCTTGGCTCTCTCTATGTTGCAGTTAGAGACATGGTTTCCTCCCTTCAGTGGTCATCCAGAAGCCCTTCCTGATGAAAAGTCTGAATGGAATGGTCCCATGGGGCCAGGCCAGGAAACAAAGGATGTCACAGAATACGAGACCCTGTGCATTTGCAAGCACCCAACATGCATAGGGGTGGGGACAGCCCAGAGACAAGGGCAAAGTATGCCAAATTGCAACTCCAAAATCCACATGTACATCAAGTGCTCTGGCTCACAGATGTCATGACTCAAGTCAGGTTTGATGTTTTTTCCCAGCACTGCACAGATATTGAGTGCTGTGTGGCCTAAACTTCTACAGGGATTATTCAGGGCCTACCATAAGGATACCAAAACAGAAGAATGACAGAACACTGATGGACACAAGGATGGGGATACTGCTGAGATGTCCCTGTGCTTGCACCATAAAGCTGCCACTTTGAGTCACCGAGGTGCATGGTTTTTTGTCAAATGCTTGAGGTATGTCCCATCACATGTGACTCTGACTTCCTGCTCCCTGGGAGTTCAGATGATCAATGGCTACATTCATTTCCTGGACTCTGGGATGTCACTCACATCAGCAGAGCTGTCAGGCTCTTGGAAACCATAAGCAAGACAGAGAGACAGGAGATGATGGTGGCCTAAATCTTGGCCTGGAGCTATCTGACCATGCGATGCATGTGGCTATTTCCAGACTCCCTGATACCAGAAGTCAGACCCAGATAGTGATCAAAATAGTAGCCACCAGCTGAGTGTGAGGCACAGATTCATTGTCAGGCTAGGGATTTCCCCTTTCCAAAGGCAGATGTAGAGGAATATGTCCTGTAACCTGATGCAAGGTCTTTCTTAGTTCCCTGCATTGGACTTCTCTTAACAACTCAAGAAAGGGATAGAGAGGCCACTGCTGTAGTGTCATTCTTTAGATTCACATGGGACACAGCCAGCATTAAAGTTTAGGGCATCAACCTAGACCAAGATCAAATTAAGCTTCTCTGTTTTGTTGCTACTGTACACGAGAGGTCTGAAAATTCCAAAGGGATAGGGCAGTGAGAGTGGCAGACCAGATTCCTGGTGAGACAGATGGCTGCCTTCTGTCACAAGTTCCCATATACAAAAACACCCAGGTGCCTTTTCAGAAGCATATCCCAGGTGGGATAAACCCTAAGGACAAAAAGAAATGCAAAAAACCAAAAATCTAAATCTGAAACTGTTTACAGTAATCATATTTTTAGTGATGATGTTGAAGTTCTCGTTTTGAGATTAGTGTGTGTATTGTGGGATAAAGCAAATAAGCAATTATGTGACATTCTAACTCTATCATAACAGGTGTCCTTGAGAACTAGGATTCTTGGTGCAGGAGAAAGGAGATTCAGTAAGACAGAAAAACACTTAGTGCTGGGTTTAAAGAAGTATCAGCATGAACTCATGATGTATTTTAAAATAAATAGAACAAATTTTCTAATTGTACACAATTAAAAGATGTAAAAAGGTCTAGAAATATTGAACATGAGCCTAGATTTTATTTTCAAAATACTCTTTCCAAATAAAGGAAGTGAAGACTCCTTGAGCTAATTCAAGATCAAGAGAAAGGAATATATACAAGTTGATCCTGAAACACCTTGTCAAACTAGACAGTTTCTTTACATCAAAAATTGCTAGGGACATACAGAAAGGACTTATAAGCCAACTTAATGTCAATTGATCAAATGTAAGATAATTAAAATTTTGATCCTTTCATTATAATAGACAAAAATATACCAAATATGTTTAAGTACATGAATGCATGATAATATTAATGATAACAAATAAAAAATTTTAACTGATCTCCAAGGACATACGTGATTTAAAAACTGGTAAATATGTCAAGAGAATCAAGGGTAACTTGCCTTTTCTATATGAACTATATTACTGAGTAATCAAATGGCCAATATGGGAAAGATTCGCTTTATAAAAGTATCCTAGCTAATTAATGAAGAAAAAGAGAATTCGAATTTCACCATTTGCCATGTCTCAAAAATTAATGATCCAGGCATTGGTCTCAGCAGCTGCTAACACAATAAAAAGAGACTTTTTATCATTAAGATTTCTATCATTAAGATTATTTATTATTTTATTATTAAGATTTTTCAACATACGCATTTTAAAGATTTTTTTAAAGGAAGATAGTGAAAAAAATTAATAAAGATAGTGAATGAAGTTATAGATTAAAAGAGATCTAAGAAACATATAAACGGATTAAATATTACATTCTACTTCAATGATGTTTTTAAATATTTATGAATACCCCTCAACAGTGCCTTGATATTTGATATTAAGAAATTATTATTATTATTGTCATGATAATGATATTAGATGTGGGGAATAGAGGTTAAATCCTTATCTTTTAGACACAGTGTTTAAGCTTCCATTTTACTGAAAGTGGAGCCCGAGTCAAGGACCTGGGTTCAGGTAGTTTATTTGGGAGATGATCGTAGGAAGCAAGCGTGAAGAATCAGGGAAAGTAAGACTGAGAAAGAGCAGAAGCCAATCACAGAGTGTGGGGTATCAAGGTCACGGCACAGACAGGGGCATTCCTCTGAGCAGGCCACAGAAAGCCCCAGAATTGTTAGTCTGAAGGATGGGAGGCTGGGACATCATTGCTCAGCTCTCATACTCCACTGGATGAGTTGATAACTACCCGCGTTTCAGAGGAGGCTCTGAGCCAAAAAACTACAAACGCCTATAGCACACACTTTAGGAACGACATTGCCACTCTCAGAGAGAGTGTACAGAAGCTTCTGGCACAAGAGCGGGGCTGATATCAGAACTGGACAGGCAGTCATGACACAGGAACTTCTACTCCAGGTGCATTTGTCATAGTTGCCGAGGAGACACTGTATTCCTGAGACTGGCTTCCGGGCAGTACGCGGGGCTGGGAGGATGAGTCTAGAGAAGAAATGAATGTGACCCAGTCCTCACACTGAAGCTGAGTAAAGGGTACGTGAGGGTTTCTTATATCATTCTGTCTACTTTCCTAAATGTTTAACATTTGCCATAACAGAAAGCTAGAAGGAAGGAAGGATGAAGAGAGGAGAGGGGAGAGGAAGGGAGGGGAGGAGAAAGGAGGGGAGGAGAGGGGAAGAAGAGAAGAAGAAAGGGTAGGAGGAAAGATATGAAGGCAGGGGGGAAGCAATAGTCCTAGAATCCAAAACGCTGGCGTCACTAAATTGGGCAAAGTAAATACCCCTCCAAGTCTTAGTTGTTCTAAAAAAATGGAAGTGGTAAAAGAACCTACCTCCTAGAGAAAATGTATGCATAATGAAAGTTTTATACATTGGTTGTATCAGAATTCATGCGCACAGAGAGTGCCCCACCAATGCTAGCTATCACATTGTTGTGGAAACTCCATGTCCAGAGGGAGCAGGTCACAGTAAGCAGGCCTAATAGGACTGAAAAGGGAAATGGCGGGGCACAGGAATGTCGTGGTAGTTAGTGCTGTGATTCTGCTCAACTGACATATTTTGAGATGCTCAGAAGAAAAAGAAAATACAACAAACTCTGTGGTGTACCTGTGCTGATCATACACCAATCACAGAGTGTGGGGTATCAAGGGGAATACAGGGAGCTGTAATAAGAGGCCCCAGTGGCTCAGCAACACCCAGGGCTCTCCATTGACAAAAACCCACAGTTACCCAAGGGGAAGGAGACACCACCTGAGATACCTCATTCAGGGGCTGAAGGAGAAGGGCACAGTGTGGAGTCTGCCGTGGAACAATGCTTCAGAATTGGCGATTGTGCTGAAATTATTATTGTGCTGCTGCTGCTGCGGCCGCTGCTGCTGCTATTGCTGTTGCTTCTAGGAACTGCTTGCCCTTTTCTTGCCATTAAAGCCACTGGGAATCTTTGACCTTAAATACTTAAATGAAATCATTCCCCCTTGACCTGAATGTCTTCCATCCTCAAAGGGTCACCATGAGATCTGGAAAAAATTAACTGCAGGATGCTCTGAGCTATTGAGCATGATACAATAGACCCCTTATTGTGAAATGTTGATCAGCTAACCTTGTTAGGAAGTAAAAGACGAAACTTTCATAATCTATCATTATGAGCTAACTGGAAACCTCTTTTTATTTCCACCTTTGTTGCAATCTTTCTAGTGTACATCTGCCTAGCTTTCTGCCTTGGAAATAAAGCATAACCCCTACAGACTTCACCTACACTGAGCACTGAATCATTTTTTTCTACCACCTATGACTCTGCATAAGAGGAACCAAAAATATGGAATTTGCCTGCCTTCATAACACTCCCAAGGAATTGTTTTGGTTAATCAATAATAATTTTCTTTCTAGTCACTTACCTCTTACACATGAAAAATTGAGTGCCAGGAAATAGTTTGGCTATTTAAATAGTCTAATTAATTTATTTATTTTCCATTTTATTTGCTTATATAAATTTGATATTAAAGTAAAATAAAATCTCCTATCAGTAAAGTCCAAATTCACATTCAATCATTTTAGTTCCCAAATTGATATGTTAGAAATTATGCCCGAATTACATATGTTAAATAAATCATATAGTGTTTATTGAACGATTTTGAATATCTGCTCTATAATTGGAGAGAATGCTTCTCCATCAGCCCAAGAATCTGATGAAAATTGTGAACAGTGAGAATCTGATGAAAATTGTGAACAAACTATTTGTTTGGTTTTTGTTTGTTTTCTCACAAATCTCTTAGAGCATATCCAGGGATAACTAAGGGTTCCAGCAACTCCAAGTTAATAATCAGTTTAAAGTCTCTTTCACTGCAGAATGGTTAAACTTTTTCATAAAAGCAATGGTCCTGGATGCTTCAAGGGTATAAGTAAAAAGTTATTTTTCTGAGGTTCACAAACCTCACATAGAAACTGCTCTTATAGAACCAAGAGTTTACATATTAAATAAGCAATGATAAGCTCTTCCTTTTTATAAATAAGTCCCAACTGGGAAATGTTTCTATGTCCCTCCCTGAAAGACAGGAGCCACCGGTGTCTGTCACCTCTGCTTGCATGCGGCTGCTTTGCTGGGTACTCCTGGGAACTTCTTTATATTCTCTACAGCAGTGATCCCCAACTTTTTGGCACCAGGGACCTGTTTCATGGAAGACAATTTTTCCACACACCTAACGGTGGGGTGGGCCATGGTTTGGGGATAGTTCAAGTGCATCACATCTCCACCTCAGATCATCAGGCAATACATTCTCAAAAGGACCGTGCAACCTAGATCCCTCATGAGCACAGTTTACAGTAGGGTTCACTCTCCTCTGAGAATCTAACGCCACCAGTGAGGGGATAGGAGGTGGAGCTCAGGCAGTAATCTGAGTGATGGAAGCGGCTATAAATACGGAAGCAGCTTGGCTCGCTGGCTCACTGCTCCCCTCCAGCTGTGTGGCCCAGCTCCTAACAGGGCATAGACTGGGGATTGTGGCTCTAGAGGGAATATGTTTCACTTCATAGTCAAACTGAAGCTTCAGAATGGAGAAGAAAGCTGATTCCTTGATGAAGAAACACTGAAACAGCACATTAAGAATTAAGAATTGAACCCAGGAATAGATTAATAAACTGTGGCATTCAATACCATGGACCACTATTCAGCCATAAAAAAGATGGAGACTTTCCCACCTTTTTTATTAACCTGGATGGAGTTAAAACACATTCTCCTTAGTAAAGCATAACAGGAATGGGGAAGTAAGTATCCAATGCTCTCAATACCAATATGAAGCCAGTAGATGATCTATTACATGCCCACATCAGAGAAAAACTCAATTCAATTCAAGTTGCGGGAAGGGGAATGACAAAGAAGGGAGAAAGAAGGTAGGAGGGGGATGGCTGTGCTCCCACTTAATGGGAGTACAGGTACACGCCAAACCTCTTGGGTGCAGCACGCAACTGTAATAGGGACTTTACCTAACAAATGCGAAATTATAACCTAATTACTTGTACCCTCCCATGAACCTGAAATTAAAGAATAGAAAGTAAATAAAATTGAAAACAAGTGAGCAAAATTAGACAAACTGATCTATAGTTTTGAAGCCATCCTAGCCAGAATCCCAAGAGGTTTATTTGGAGAAGTTGAGCTGCTTCTAAAATTCATATGAAAATACAAAGGACCCAAAATAGTCAAAGCCTTAAAAAACAAAAACAAAATCGAGAACTCACATTACCTAATTTCAAGATTTTATATAAAGACTATGATCAAGACACTGTGGTGTTCACATAAAGACAAATACTGGTTATCAATCTCCTTCTCCACAGATTCTGTATTTGCACACTTGCCTACTTGCTACCATTTACAAAGGGTCACAAGGACACTTTTGAGATAAAAGGTATATTCATTATTACAATCATGATGAGTTGCACAGGGGTATATGTATGTCAAAAAATATTCAAATCTACACTAATTTAAATTTGTGCATTTTATTGTTATGTTAATGAAGCTTTTTTAAAAAATTATTGACTCAATCAATATTAACATCTGTTCTCTACCATGTCAAACAGATTTTCAGACATCCTCTGAGAGTTTACTCTTTTATAGAGAATTTTAAAACAACAAAATAATGCTGCAGGTGCCACTGAACAGAATATAACATTTCCTGTGATGGTTCAGAGGGCACCCTGGACTCCATTAGTATTTCCGGTCATCGATGTGTGTATGGATCATCATTTTCTTACAGAGCCAGCAGTTTGGGATAAACTAGTGATGACTTGATCTTGGATATGTTTGTTAATGCTCAGATTGAGGCAGAAGCATCAAACTTCTTCCACATAAAAACAATTTAAAAAATCAAAGTATCAAAATCTTTCCTCTTCTGAGCTAGGAGTGAAAGAAAAGTACTACAAATCAGTTAGAAGAAAAGGTGATAATGAATCTTTTGTATTTGATTGGTCAGACATCAGTATGAACTCACAGATAGCTTGCGAGATAGAGCTAGACAGAGATATTTGCAGTAACAATCATAGATGTGTGGATGTGTGTGTATATACAGTCTAGCATATATACCATGCATGTATAAGTTTTCTTTTTTTTTTTATGCATAAGTTTTCTTAGCTCAGTTCTTCTGAATAACTAAAAGCAGTGACAACCCAATAACAGTAAGCACACCTATGCCCAGGTTGCGATTCCTAATATTATTCCCCAATTAAAAAAAAAAAAAAACACAGTTCCTTGGAGAAATGACTAATTCTAAGACTGGGAAAGAAACAGTACACCATATGAGCCTAGAGAATGTTATAGTGCCAAGAAGCTAGGAAGTGCTCAAAAAAAAAAAGAAAGAAAGAAAGAAAACTCCAAATGATGGGATCTTGTCAAAGGAACACCTGAAGATTCCCATGACTAAAGCTGGAATAATTTGATGAAAAAGTAAGTAGCATAATACTGGATTATAACTCAAAGCATAAGATAAATATATGTAATTTTGTGCTAATACAAATACATAATTGAATAAATCAGTCAGGAGATATACCTTCTTTATAGAATTAAAAACAATATACGTAGATACTCCCCTATCTGAAAGGTAAAGTTTAATTCTCTTCCCAAATTAATGACATTTTAAAATATATATGCGCACACACACACACACACACACACACACACATATATATATAGGGAGAATTGGTAACTTCACAATAAAGAGTTCTGGCAGACACCAACTTAACCAAGTGATCAAAGTTACCATCACCAGTAGTAAGTCAAATTGTATCCCCTGATATGTCATGGTTAGAAGTTCTTCATCTCTGTGTTATTCTTCTCCAAATTCATAATCCCATGCTTTTCATGAAGAAAACATCCTAGAGAACCAAATCGAGGGACATTTTATGAAATATTTGACCATTACTCTTCAAAAATGGTGAAGTTTAGCCAGGCATTGTGGTGGACACCTGTAGTCCCAGCTACTCGGGAGGCTGAGGCAGGAGAATCATTTGAGCCTAAGCGTTTGAGGTTGCTATGAGATAGGCTGAGGTTATGGCACTCTAGCCTGGGCAACAAAGTGAGATTCTGTCTCCAAAAAAAAAAAAAAGATAGAACAGAAAAGAAAAAAAGAAAAAAGTATTCTTTCACAACAGTAAATATTATATTATTCCAAAATAAAAATTTATTTTAAAAAATTCACCCTTTCTAAAAATTGATTCTCTTAAAATCTTCATAAGAGTGATTCTCATGACACTGCTCGACTTAAAAAATTAATCCTGAAATTTGATTCTGGCTTATGTGTTGAGAATACTATTCTCTCAACAGGAGGTAGTAATACAGATGTTTTATTTTCCCTAGCTCAGGAACACCAAAACCTGCATCTGCCCTTTAATGGTCCTGGCCATCTCCCTTATCATCCGTTAGAGAAGACCATGGTCTCTGGTGTGCAGATGTCAGGATCTCTCATAACAACTGGGCACCCAAGAGCCTTGCCTGGCTTGTGGCTCAAAGCACAGCTCTTAACCTAAGGGGAGGGAGAGGATGGGGGGCAGTTTGCCGCTTTATAGCAATTCTTCTCAGTTTAAGTAATCTGAACAGCCCAGCCAGCTTAATGGTTTAAAAAACAAGTCTTAAAAGTATTCAAATGTATGTCATCCTCCCCAAGAGGCAGAATCACATGCTTATCCAATTTGCCAGCTGACAACTTGGCCATCTCACTATCTGCATCTCAAACGAATTCAAACAGACACATTGCTCATTCTGAGCAATGCTGGACGTGTCAGCAGCCAGGTGGTTTTGTGGCTCTCACTTGGGAAGTTCCTCTCTATTTTTTAACGTTTGAAAGTCTCCTTTCAAAGGATATGAAATGCCCAATCAACCTCAAATTACACTCTCTGGAAATGTCACTAATCTCACACCAGCTCTGAGAATTAATTTGTGACAAGCTTTAAAGAGTGCCCGGCAGGTACCCTTGTAATTCATTACTGTATACAGCCACTAATCTCTTCTGTGATGCCCTTAAATGTCTTTTTTTATCATCGCAGTGACCCACTCTTCATGTAAAAGACCTCAACAATTCATGAAACATCATTTGATCAAATGAGATCCTTTAAGTTCTGCAGTCAGAAACCAGCCCCTCAAAGAATGAATAACAATTCCGAGAGTCTACAGCTGTAGAGACATCAGAGAGAAAGCTCCCAGCAATCCTCAGAGCCTGTGTATCTGCTCATCACTCCCAACCCTCCTGCCTGCCCAGAAGGCTGAGTGTGGCTCCCCCCATGCATGCTCCATACCCCCTGCACCCCCATCTCCTGCTCACCCACTGATACCAGCTTCCAGTACTTTGTCACGGACCCACCATTCTTTTGGTCACACTTGGACCAAACTGATCAGATGTCCCCATACTCTGGGCTCCCCTACCAGATTAGCCTCTGAATCAAGGGCGACATAAAACAAAAAAGAAGAAAAGTAGAGAGGAAATCCTTATCCCAGGCTTGGGTTCATTGCTCTTCTGTCATCAGAAATAAATATAGGCTGATGCTCAGTTTTGGCATTTGAGGGAGATTTGCTCTTGCTTTAGGCAAGAGAAATTCTCTTCATTTACCATGACACTGTGTGGTTTCAGATTTATTTAGTGTAAAATAGCCTTTACCTCATCTGGCATTGACTCAATTTAAAAGAAACTCATGTCCTTAACAGATAAGACTGTGACCCCTCCAGACTGGAGGATTAGGGGAGTGGAGCTGAGGCCAGCCATACTGTAGGAAGAAGGAGAAGAAGGAGGGAGAGAATAGCTTGTCCTCACCTTCCCCTCAAAGTGGGGCATATGAAGAGAATCTATTCTCCTGGTAGCAGTGGCTGACGGTGACATTCATCCATGGGATGAGCATAGGATACAGAAACATTTCGTATTAGTCTGGGCAAACAGGCACCATAAAAGGTAGTAAATCCAAGATAAAGTATTGGGGTGTCAGTTAGGAATGGTGGGCAGAAGTGAGATATCCAGACTTGGCTTCCCCTAGACATCCAGGCAGGAAACTAGCATTGGGCGGGTACAGCAGATGGACACTTGGTAAGACAGGTACGTGGGAAACACACATAGCTATTCCGAGCACTTGCTTCAAAGATGGGCTGTGGAGTATCATTTCAGATGGTTCACTTTGGTTGGTATGTGCCATTCCATTCTCTGTTATTCTATTATAGTGATTATACGCCATGGATATCTAGTTATTTTAGCTTGAAAGCTCATGTCCCCTCAGTAACAACTACTCTGTCCAATACTATATAGAAGTGAAGGGCTGAAGTCCAGGCCCTAGTCCATGAGGTTAAGGAGAGAGGAGGTAAAGAGTGTCTCAGCCACTGGAGTATCATTATGCTGTGATAGCAAATGAGGTCCTTTCATTTCTGTCTCTTCATCAAGCAATTCCTCTGATCATATATTTCATTTTTTTAAATAAATAGAGACAAATTATATTGTGAGATTTTTCCTTAGATTTTAACTCTCAAAACCAGAGTGCCAAGAGGAGGAGGAAGTAAAAACTGACTGACTAAGGGAAGATAATCAGCTCATGAATTTTTCCATCTTCTCATTCCAGCGGGACTTTGTATTGCCTTGCTAGTCACCCACTATCATCAACTGCTGATGCCATGAGTAAATGTGTGTCCACGTCATGAGCAAGTATTATGATTTAAATGTGCTCCCCAAATTTTATATGTTAGAAACTTATTCCCCAAATACATATGAATCTCCAAATATATATGTTGATGGCATCTGAAAGTGGACCCTTTGGCAGGTAATTAGGATTAGATAAGGTCATCGAAGTGGGAACCCCATGATAGAACTGGTGACTTTCTTTATAAGAAGAAGAAAAACCTGAGCTACCACACTCTTGCTCACTTACGAGGTGATGCCCTCTTCCACATTATAAGCAGCAAGGTGGCCGTCACCAGGTGTTGGTGCTATGCTGTTAGACTTCCCAGTCTCCAGAACCATGGGCTAAATAGATGTCATTCTTTTAAATTACACAGTCTGTGGGAAGGTACAAAAGATAGACTCTGAGCACTACACACAACTTTCAAGAGTACTTGCTCCAAAAACAGGCTGTGACATATCATTAATTCTGATGATGCTGCTTTAGTTGATATATGCCATTTCATTCACTGTTCTAGCAACCAAAGATGAACTAAAACAGAAGGCTATGGCTGCTGTATAGGCAGGTGGTGTATATAGCACACCAGTATAATGGACATTAGATACTGGTATATCTGTATATACTGGACATTAGATTTTATCACAGTACTCAGTACATCATGTAACTTAAAACTTATGAATTGTTTATTTCCATAAGTTTCCATTTAATTTTTTTGACCATGGATAATTGAACAGTATAAAGCAAAACCATGACTGGGGGGGTGGATATTATACATATTTTTGTATGCAAAATTATATTTAATGTAGGATAGGCACTTTAATATTTTTGATATTGTGTGAAGTGGGACTTCCTTTGATCTTTTTTTTTTTAACTTTGCTTCTCTGGGTACAGTGCCCTTATAGTCAAGGGAAGGTAGCTACCCTCATTATCAGGTAAGGTAGGCTAACCACTGTAACAAACTGCTACCTAATTTCACTGGTTTAACATAATGAATTTTTCTTTCTCATTTCTAAAATAGTCCAACACAAATATTCCTTATTAAATGGCTCTTAATGATAAGTTTCTTTTATGTGACAAACTAGGGACCCAGACTCCCTCGAACTGTGGTTCTATCTCCTCTGGATCTTTGGGGTATCTTCTATCAGGGGAAAGAAAGCATGGAAGAGCATCAGATGGCATCAGAACTAGAAGTTGCATAGATTTGCTCTTCCATGTTTCACAAATCACCACTCAGTTTTATGGTCTTTCCTACCTAAGATGGTGGACGCAAAGCAGTCTCTCCCTGGTGTTACCAGCATTTGTAAATGTAGTTTATGTTATGGCATCTTCTGTATTCTAGCCTTGTGAAAAGGGGTAACTTCCTTCCTTGATAAGGGGTTTGATGTTTGAGAAGAAAAAAATTATGTTGGTTTTATTTGGGGGAAATATCTCTGGTTCATTTTCATGTTTTCTATTTCTAGCTTGTTCTCATTGACTTCTAAGTGCTCTTATTGAATTCTAAGTGTGGAACCTCCTTTGACTATTGAAAAAACTTATGGTTATCCATGGCCTTCTGCTTCTCATGCTCTGTACTCAGAGCTGACATTTGAAGTGGCACAGACTCATCCCCAACATGCAGAAGATCAGAAAAATCAACTCTGTTTATGCTATCTTTAAAGGCAGGCATTGACAAATCATTTGGGAGGTCCACGCCATTGGAATATTAAGATTTAAGCAAGATTTATTGGGTCCAGTCCAGGTCCAAACATAGGCATGGCCTTGGGCACAAAAATTAATCTCTCTGGTCTTTGTTATCTTCTTAGGGATTATAACAGCTACTTCATAGTGTTGTCAGAAGAGGAAGAAATATAATATAAGTAAAACGCTTAGCACAATATTTGGTGCGTTGTAAATGCACAATTAGTTAATTTTCCTTACAAACAACATTTACTTCATCTACTTTGTATCAGTCTTCTTTCTTATCTGCAAGCCTTAGAAACTGAGTTTGGGTGATTTAAAGTAGAAATGAGTATCTTGAAAGGATATGGGTTAAGTGACATAAGCCAGGCACCAAGAGACAAATATCTCATGATCTCACTTATATGAGGTCTGACAATTAAGTTTAGGAACTAGCTACCAAGTGCTTATGTTGGCATCACTGCACAAACAACTCAGTAAGGTTTCACAACCTTGGTGTATCAGGGCTCACAACTGTGCTTGTGTCAACATATGATCATATCTTGCTAAGTGGCATTCATTATTGCACATTTTGGGTGCCATACCCAGAATGTTGGAGTTTGAATTAGAGCAATGAACAAACACTAAATTCCCAGTTAAACTTGGCAAGAGTTGAAGTTAAATCAGGGACATGTTAGTCCAAGTTTGTGGGGATAATGCCATGAAGAAAATGGCAGTGTGCAAATTGACTAAATGTTTTTCTGAGGGAAGAGAAAGTTTTACTGATGAAGAGAGGTCAGATTGACCAGTAACAAGCATAACTAATTAAAATAATGCAAAAATTTGTCAAATTTTGTGTCAAAATCATTGGCTGACTATTAGAAGCATAGTAGACCAAGTAAACATCCATGGAGAAACAGGAAAATCTTAACTGAAGACAATGTAAATTTTTCACTAACAACTCATGCCCCTTGTATCACAATACACCACCTCACATGGCACTGCCTGTCAGGGAGTTTTTAGTCAGCAAACAAATAACTATATTGGGCCACCCTCCCTACTCACCTGATCTAGCTCCCAATGACTTTTTTCTTTACCTGAAGATAAAGGAAACATTGAAAGGAAGACATTTTTATTTAGAGCATCAAGGACAATACAACAACAGCTATGATGGCCATTCCAGAAAAAGAGTTCCAAAATTGCTGGAAGTGTGAACTAGGTGCTGGTATTGGTGCATAGCTTCCCAAGGGGAATACTTCAAAGGTGACTGTAATGATATTCAGTGATAAGATATGTAGTACTTTTTCTAGGATTAGTTTTAAAACTTAATTGTCAGGCCTCATATGTAGAATCTTAAAAATTTGAAGTCATAGGAGCAGAGAGTAGAATGGTAATTACCAGGGTCTGGGGAGAGCCATGGAATTTGAGAGATGGTGAAAGTTTGGAGATGCTAGTCAAAATTTTAGTTAAAAGGAATAAGTTGAAACAACCCAGGTGGCTATCAATACATGAATGGATTAATAAAATGTATTACTTACATACCATGGAGTACTATTTAGCCAGAAAAAAAAATGGTGATCTAGTATATTTTGTAACTACTTGGATGAAACTAGACACCATTTTTCAAGTAAAGTATTGAATGGAAAAACAAACATTACATGTAGTCAACGCTAAATTGGAACTAGCCAATAATAGTTAAGTGCACAAATGGAAGTGAAACTCAATGGAAATTTAGTAGGGAGGAGGGGGGAGAAGGAAAAAGGCAAACTCACACCTAACGGGTGCAATGCACATATTCTAGGTGAACTGCACACTTATAACATCAAGTTCAAATGTACAAATGCAAATTATGTAACCAAAAGGTATGCACTCCTGTTATACTCTGAAATAAAAACAAATTTTAAAAAAGAACTATTGTATAACATGATACATGTACCTATAGTTAATAGCAATGTATTACATACTTAAAAGATTTTAACTGTTCTCACTAACACACAAAAAGTTGATAAATATGTGACATAATGGGCATGTCAATTAACTTGGTTTAGCCATTCCACAATGTTTACTTATATTAAAACATCATGTTGTACAGCACAAATATATAAAATTCATATTTGCCACTTAAAGAAAAGAAACACAAGGCAAATAGATTTGGATTAGAAACATCCTCCTGTTCATTATTGTTGAGAAGGGAAAGCGTTTATTTTGTTTTTAAAAAGTAAATTTAAAAAAAGAAGAAGAAGAAGAAAGGATATGGGTACCTCATAGAATTTCCAGAAGTGATGATGAACCAGATTTGTATGCCACACACTATCAGCAGTACCCCCTAATCACACTTCAGAATGACTTTTGCAATGGCTGTGTCACTGTAGCTCATACAACCAATACCACTGATTAAATGCTGGATGGTGAGTCTAGAACTGGTACCCATGCTGCATTTAGAAACCAGAAGCAATGGCTGCCTCTGCAACAGCTACTACCTGTCAACAAATGGCCCTCTGGGCAGTTCTAGGTCCATCATCCCACTAGCTTTCAATTCAAAGCTGCTACGCTCCTCATCTAGGTTACATGTCCATACTGAGGATGCAAAGGGATCTGGGAAAACAAGTCCAGTTGGTTCTTCCCATTTGTGTGGGTTACATATCTGTGGATTCAAACACCCACAGATCAAAAATATTTGGGGGAAAAAAAGAATGTTTGCATTTATACTTAATGTGTATAGACTTTTCTCTTGTCATTATTCCCTAAACAATACACTATAACAAATATTCACATGGCTTTCATATTATATTATGCATAATAATTAATCTAGAGATTATTTAAAGAATATGGGAAGATATCCACAGGTTATGCAAATAGTATACAATTTGATGTCAGAGACACACAGTGTGGGTCTTGCTTACCTGATGTGACCGGTCATCTCTGAGGTCTTAATTTCTTTTTTGCCTTTTATAGTTTGTCTTTCTTCATTGGGTAAATAAATACACATTCCCTGAAGGAAAATAATACAAATAAGAAACAAATGTTCAAAAGAGAACATAAAACTACAGAACAACATATTTAAAGCCCCAACGGGTATGCTAAAATGGATTTCTAAAAATATTTAAATAATCTAAAAAGAAAGCAGACGGGGAAAACAGAGAAACAAAAACTAGAAATAACAGAAAATAAATATTAAATAGCAGACCTAAATATAAACATAATGATAATTCCATTAAATGAAAATAGCCTAACCATACAAATTAAAAGACATATTATTGAATAGGATAAAAACACAAGCTCTAAATATGTGCCCCATAATATTAATCTAATATTGGGTCCCCATAAACCCAATTCTAATATAAGTACATTGATATATTATGTGTAAAAAGATGGGAGAAGCAACCACCAAGCAAACAAAAGCTAGAGTAGCCACAGTAGTATCTGCCAAAGTAGACTTCAGAGCAAGAAAAAATTACCAGAAATAAAGAGAAAAATTAGAAAATCATTAAAGGGCCAATCAACAAAGAAGACAAAAAAAATCGTAAATGTGTATACACTTAAAAGCAGAAATCAAAATATATGGATGAACAACAGAGAAACTGACAGCAGAAATAGACAAACCCACAAATACAGTTCAAAACTTCAACACTCCTCTCTCAGTAAGCAATTGAAGAAGTAGAAAAAAATCAGTATGGTTAGAGAAGACTGTAACACTATCTATCACCTGGATATAATTGCTATGTATACTACAATTTATCCACTAACAGCAGAATATATATCCTTTTCTAGTGCATATGGAATATTCATCTAGATAGATTGTATTCTGGATCATAAGACAAACATTAATAAAATTAAAGCAACTGAAATCATACAAAGTATGTTCTCTAATATAATGGAATTAAACTAGCATTCAACAAAATAAGATATCTGGAAAATCCCGAATATCCAAAATCCACAACCTACAACACATTTCTGAGCAATCCATGGTTCAGAGAGGAAGTCTAAAGGGAAATTTTAAAATATTATGAACTGAATGAAAATTAAAATGGAGTATATCAAAAAAACTAAGATATAAGTAAAATAGTATTTAGAGATTTTATGATATTTGATGCTCATGTTAGAAAATAATAAAGATCTCAAACCTTAAAGTTTTAAAATAGAAAAGCCAAAGAAAAACTAAAGAGCAAAAATCCAAAAATCAATGAACTTGAAAACAAAAAAGCAAAATAAAATAAAATAAAATATTTTTAAAAATCAATAAATTAAAACAGGCATATTGACAAAGAGGACATAAATTATTGATATCAGGTAATAAAATGTGATATCAGTACAAACATATAGACAGTAGAAGGCTAAGAGAGCATTACAAAGAACTCCATATGCATACATTTGATAACTTAGATGCAATAGACTGTTTTTTAAATCCACAAACTACCAAAATTCACTCAAGGGAAAACAGAAGATAACCTAAATAGTCCTATAGCTATTCAATAAATTTAGTTCATTTTTAAAATACCTAAAAATCATTAAAAAAATTAAACCTCCAAATTCAGATGGTCTCAGTAACAACTTCAACATTTAAGAAAGCATTAATACCTATTCTACACAATCTCTTACAGAAAATAAAAGAGGAAAGAGTACTCCCCAACTCATTTTACAAGGGCACATAACACCAAAGCCAGATAGCTATAGACCAGCAATACTCATAAACATAGATGAAAGAATTCCCAGCAAAATGCTAGCAAATTGAACCCAACGCTAAATAAAAATAAAAGTACATCAAAACTGTAAATAATGGAATTATCCCAAGAATGCAAATCCCATTTAAAATTTGGAAAGCAAATTATGCAATTCACTGTATTAACAGACTTAAAAAAGCAAAACTGCATGATCATTTTGGGGTGACTAACACAAATAACAACTACTGAAAAAATTAAACATTCATGCATGACAAAAACTCTCAGCAAATTACGAATAGAAGAAAACTTCCTGAGGCTCATGAAGGGAATCTACAAGAACCTTTAGTTGATATCATAATTAATAGTGAAAGACTGAATGTTTTATCATCACCTTACAGGTAGGAACAAGGCAAGGATGTTCACTGTTACCACCTCTATTCAACAGCACAATGGAAATCCTAGCCAGTAGTATAAGGCAAGAAAAAGAAAACACATAAATCCCAACGGCAAACATAAATTTTTCCCTATTTGCAAATTACACAATTTTCTATATACAAAAATCCCAAGAAGCTACAAAAAAAGCTTCTAGAACTCATAAATGAGTTCAGCCAGATTGCAGAAGCCAAGAAAGGTCAATTATAAAATGCTATTATATTTCTGTGTGTGAGCCACCAAGAGTTAGAAACTAAAATTTAAAATTTCAACACAATAATTTAACAAATGCAATGACAATTCAATAAAATTACAATTTCAAAAATTAAATACTTAAGCATAAATCTAGAAAAACTTGTGCAGAGTCTACGTTGTAAAAGCTGCAAATTTCTACTAAAAGAAGACATGAAAAAATAGAGGTACATATCAAATTTGTGAAAGGGAACAATTAAAACAATTAAGATGTCAATTCTCCCAAAATATGTATCTATAAACGTATGCAATTCCAATTAGAATCCTAGAAAATTTTTTTGTAGCTACAGACAGGCTGACTCTTTATTTGTATATAAAGGAAAAGAAACCAAAATAGATATAAACAATTTTGATGGAGAAAAACAAAATTGGAAGAATAACACTATCTAATTTAAGGATTTACTATAAAATCAAAGCAATCAGGGCAGTGAACTTTAGTAAAAAGACAGAAACACAATCAAATAGATGGAAGAGACAGTCCAGAAATAAACCCTCACAAATATGGTCAATTGAAATTTGGCAAAGCTGCAAAGACCATCAAATTAAGAAAGGATAATCCTTTTTTTAATATATGATGTTGGAACAATTGAATATCTATTTATACGTAAAAAGTGAACCACAACTTATGATTTATGCCTCATACAAAAATCAACTCAAAATGAATAATGGGTCTCAATGTAAAATTTTTAATTCTTTAAAAGAAAACAAAAAAAATTTCATGACTTTGAGTTAGGCAAAGAGTTCTTATAGACACCAAAAAATCTATGAAAGATAAAATTCACATGCGAATTGCACTTATCAAATGGAAAATTTCTTCTCTTTGAAAGACACTGTTAATAAAATGATAAGCCACAAACTATAAGAAAATATTTATAGATCACATGTCAGCCAAAAGATTTCTATCTAGAATATGGAAAGAACTCTTATATGTCAACAATAAGACGACAAAAAAGGCAGCTTTTAAAGTGGGAAATGTTTTGAATAGACACATCACCAAATAAGACAAACTGATGGCAAATAAGCATATGGAAAGATGTTCAACATCATTACCCATTAGGAAAATGCAAATTTATCTCTTTTTAAAAAATTAAATCATAGCTGTGTACATTAATGCAATCATGGGGTACAATGTGCTGGTTTTCTATACAATTTGAAATGTTTTCATCAAACTGGTTAACATAGCCTTCATCTTAGTTATTGTGTTAAGACATTTATATTCTACATTTAGTAAATTTCACATGTACCCTTGTAGGATGCACCATAGGTGTGGTCCCACCAATTACCCTTCCTCCAACCATCCTCCTCCTTCCCCTCCCCTCCCTTTCCCCTTACCCCTTCTCTTTGGGCTATAATTTAAAATTAAATGGGTAAAAGCTATAAATTGGTTTATAAGCTATAAATTGGTTTCATAGTAGGACTGAATACATTGGATACTTTTTCTTCTATTCTTGAGATACTTTGCTAAGAAGAAAATGCAAACTTAAAGCACATTAAAATCACCTTTGAAATGGGTTAAAATTTAAAACAAACCTGACAATATCAAATACTGGAGAAGATATGAAACAACTGGAACTCTCGTACACTGCTGTACCAAAAATTACACAACCACTCCAGAAAACTATTTGGCAGTTTCTATAACGTAAAACATGTACTTACCATACCAACTAGGAATCCCACTGCTAGTTATTTGCTTTAGAGAAATGGAAACTTTCATTCACACAAAAACCTGTGCATGAATGTTTCCAGTAGTGATATTCATCACAACTCAAATGTCCATCAATGGGGAAATAGATAAAATAATTCTGGTATGTACATAATATGAATATTACTCAGAAAAAAACCCAAACAGTATAAATACAACAGCATGGATGAATGTTCAAGGCACTCTGCTGAGTGAAAGAAGGTGACATACTGTGTGATTCTACTTATATGGTATTTTGGACCGAGTGAAACTATAGAAACAGAACCGAGAGTGGTTGCAAGAGGTAAGATTAGCAAAATGGGCAAAACTTGGAAGTGATTTACAAATGGGCATCAGGAGGGGATCATGGGGGTGGTGGTGATGAAACTGTTTTTATCTTGATAGTGGTGGTAGTTAAATGAAATGGACATCAAAATTAATTTGACTTTATACTATATCAATTTAATAAAGAAAAAAGAACTGTCAGAGAAAACCGGAGTTGATATGGTATCTTTGGAGATATTTTTATTCACACACACCCACAACCTCAAACACAGGCACATCTTTTTTTCTTTTAACTGAATGACAATATTACATCTTGGGATTTTTATAGCATCCTCTTCTCTCAGAACTAGATGTTCCTATGTACATTGGACCAGAATGTTTTCCTTTAAAGATCTTTTTTAGAACACACACTATTCTGCTTGAGTTAGGCAAATACATTGAATTCAGTGAGAGAACCAAAAGCCTCAGTGAGCAAAAACCGTACAGACCCTCTGTAGTCATGTCTCATGACCCTCTTGGATGGACGTGATGGACAGTTGGTGGAGTACCCAGCATCATTGGGTACTTCTTACTTCCTACCCCAATTTTGTCTAGGCTAGTGTTCAAAACTCAGCTAAAGGATCTTTAAGCAAAAACTTCACAAATTTAAGTTGATTTCTAAAATGTTGAAATAGTTACAAAGAATGAATTTCCAAGTACATTGCAAATATTGGCATTTTCTAATAAAACCATAAGATCCCTTTTCAAAATCCATTTGATGGGATTTCATGCCTTCGTGATTCAGGCATCCTTCATCATCTATTTTAAAAATACATGAGTAATCTTTTTTTAATAGACAAAAATTTTATCATTCATTTCTTCCCTTGGAATCATATTTCTATTCCACTTCCCGTGAGAACTTGGTCCCAAGATATTGGTTTAGAGACTTTTTTTGGATGCTCGTAATGTTTTCCTTTCATGTAAATTTATAAATGTCTCAGGTCTCCTAGATTTTGAATCCATCCATCATTGAGTTTATAGTAAACAAAACACAATGTTTGCTGATCATCCTTCCTTACTCAGGAGGCCTCCTGTCTCCTATGTGGCCCTGAGATGGAAGAGAAGTGCAGATAATCAGGCCTCTCTGGAAGTGCAGGTCACAGAGAGGCAGACCACACACATCCTCCTAGAGCGTCAGAGTCCACGCTCATGGATCCAGCCTCTGCCATGTCCCCTGAGAAATGTTTGCCCTTTCTATGCCCAAACCACCTGCCCTCTTGTTTTACTCTCCAAAGGGAAGAGTAACCCAAAGGGAAGGAGGGTCTGGCCTTCAGAGGGATTTCTCTGAACTTCTCACACTGGCTGCTTCACTTGGGGACTGTTCTCCTGTTACTTCCTGCTGAGAACTAGACAATGATGGCAACTGTCTCTGCTGGATCACTCACCAAAGGGGTGATATGAGGCCAGTGCATTCTTTTTCCTGGTTCCCAGTTATAAATAAGGGGGTAGACCAGGCAGTCCCTAAGTCCTTGCCAGGTCTGCTACTATACAAGATTCTATGCTGTCATGACTTGCCTCTTTTTCTCAACTAGATTGAGAATTCCTCAGAAATAAGACCTACGCTAATTCTCTTGTAATGCTCAGATGACTTGCTGCCAAACTGGGCCTACATTAAGTATTTCCTTCCTGCCCCATTCCCTCTCATTATCCTTTCCTCTGTTCTTTCCACCTCTCCTTCCTCTCTTCTCTTTCTCTCCATATCTTCTTTTCACCCTCCCTCCCTCTCTCCCTTCCTTCCATTAGTTTACGGATTCATTAATAAATTTAAGACACATTTTAAGCAGTCAGAGATCACTACTACCTGCTTATGGGACCCTTGGACAGTGCATGGGTGGAAGCCTACCTAACCTGGGCCCTCTGAAGAAAAGAGAGAGTGAAATAGTGAAGCAGATGCTCGAAGGTGTGTGACTGGGCAGAAGGAGGAGATAACCAAGCCATCTGGAGAAAGCAGTGTTTGCGGTGTGAGATTCCTCACAGCAGGAGAGTCTCCAGGCTCCTGGAGGCTTGGCAACGATTCCATTTTCAGTGGCAAAGCCCAAGCTTTGAGAGGAGCTGTTATCAAATTCCACTCTAGCACTTATCAGCTGTGTGACTCAAGGCAATTCACATAAACTATTTGAGCCTCCATTTCCTCATTTCTAAAACAGGGCCAATAATATTCTCTTTGCAGTATTGTTGTCAGAGTCAGAAATAATCTTTCTAAAAGCACCGAGAACAGTATGCCTGGCACAATTAATGCCAGCTGATGACGTCAGAACCCTCGAGAAACAAGGAACCCAATTGAGGACACAAGACAGATACACATAATTAGACAAGCTCACAGTGAGTTGAGTGATAAAGTCAGTGAGCATTAGAATCCCAAGAAGAGGGAATTCGAAGTAGGCTGATTCAGGAGAAGAAAGTTCTGGGAAGAGCCCTGAGGAAAATACAGGCTGATTATGGCCATTATTCATGGTCATGGCTATGACTTCTTAAATCATGTGATTATTAAGAGTTCTATTCACTAACAGTCTATCTCTAAGTCACTTACACATCATTAATTTTTTTACCTCTAAAAAATAGAAAATCGATGTGTATTATCCTCTCTGATTCTGAGCTCTATTCATTATTCAATAAATATTTCTTGAACACAGACTATAAATAACACATTGTCCTAGGTTTTGTAGTTTAAAAAAAAGTCAATAGCTACAAATTCTATCATCAGGTGTATATAGAACAGTGGAGAAAGATGAAGTGTGCACAGAGGCAGAGAGAGAGACTATAATAAAATGGAGAAAGATCCCTGATAGGTAAAGAAGTGAAAGGGTTTTCAAAAGGAAAGGTTATTTCTATCTGGTTGATCAAAGATCAGAGATGTATCATTTGAGCTAGATTTTGAAGGACAAAGATATAAAGCTTTGAAGGAACATCCATCAGGGAGAGGAAGCTTGTCTACCCAAAGGAAATGAGATCTGGAAGGCAAGAAATGAATATAGGAAAGAGTAGTTCAACTCAGACAAAAATGTGTCCTAGGAGAGAAAGACAGAAATGGGGGTGGGGGCTAGACCACTGTGAGTGGGGATTTCAACTTCCAATGCTGAATTAAATAACACTTTCTGGATGTTGGAATTTTAAGATAATGGTTAACCATGAGTAGTAGATCGACTCATGCATCCGTAAAGGGAAAAGGAGTCAGAAGGCCACTCATAAATGTGCACAGTGATCACCACCAAAAACTAATCGATCGGTTCCAAACTCAAAGCAGGTATATGCAATATCCCATTGCAAGACTTAAGTGACTTCTGAGTGATGAGTTGGAGACAGGATAAACAGAGGCATCTCTTACGACGTGAAGGTACACTGGGGTTTTGTAGTAATAAAGAGAACAAATCCAAACATTTAAAAGAAATAATAACAATTGATTACAAATTTAAAAAAAAAAATAGAGCTCTCTTTCCAGCTTGTTTTCTGAGGCCGGGGAAACCATGATAACAGAATCGAAATATGTTTAAGGAAAACATAAGCACAGACATAAAAATTCTAGAATATAAACGTCTTAACACAATAACTAAGAAAATGCCATGAAGGCTATGTTAACCAGTTTGATGAAAGTATTTCAAATTGTATATAAACCCAGCACACTATACCCCATGACTGCATTAATGTACACAGCTATGATTTAATAAAAATTAAAAATAAATAAATAAAATAAAAATTCTAAACAAAATATAAGCAAACTGATTCCAGCCATAATAAAAGTATAACACAGCATGATGTAGTGGGTTCATCACAGGAACGTAAGATTGCTTTAATATTTGAAAAGAAATCAACTAAAATCACCATATTAGCAGAATAAGGGAAAAAACTGGATGGTCTTCTCAACAGAGGCAGAAAGGCATTTGATAAAATATAACACCTGTCTGTGGCTAAGTGGAGAACCTTTCAGCAAATAGAAGTAGAAAGAAATGTTCTTTATTAAAGGATAGCTACCAAAAACATCTGTAGCCAATATCATACTTGATGACAAAATATGGCAGAATTTCTCCCTGAGATTAGAAATAAAAAAGGGTGTCCACATGACCCTACCTTTTGACCTTGAACATTGTTAGTGTTAGGCTCCTAACAATAATGTAAAATAAGAAAAATAAAAATAAATGTATAAAGATCAGAAAGTTAGAAGCAACATTGCTATTATATATATCAAAAATTCAAAAAGCTATATAAGCAATTATTATTAACTAGATTTAGCAAAAGTCAATTGTATCTATATGTTAGCTTCAAATAATTGGAAAATAAAGTTTTAAAGTATCATTTATAGTGCTATTTAAAACAAACCAAATATATAGGAATAAATCTAATTGTAAAATCTCTCTAGAGTGAAAACTAATAAGGAGCATAGACAGACAGATCTTAAAAGATTTAAATAAGTGGGAAAATGTTCTAATAATGGATAAAAATTCTCAACATGGATTGGAAGATACCAGTTCTCCCAGTATTGATCTGTAGATTTAATACAATTTCAGAGAGAAGCCCATCAGAGAGGGTGTGCTTGTGCATGTGTGTGTGCGGGTGTGCATGGGTGCATGGGGGTGTGCATGGGTGTGTGCGGGTGTGCATGGGTGCATGTGTGCATGTGTGCAAATGCAAATAAACTGAAGAACTGATTCTAAAACATTTCCACTGAAATGCAAAGAATGTGAAATGGTGGGAAAGCAACGTGAAAAAGAACAAAGTTGGAGGGCTTCCGTTACCAAATACTGAGATTGCTAGAAAGCTTCAACGATTAAGATCATCATCAAATTAGTCCAAGGATAGAACAGAATAAAAGTCCACACCCAAGGCCAGGCGTGGTGGCTCATGCCTGTAATCCTAGCACTCTGGGAGGCTGAGGTGGGTGGATCGCCTGAGCTCACAGGTTTGAGACCAACCTAAGCCAGAGCAAGACCTGGCCTCTAAAAATAGTCAGGCGTTGTGGCAGGCACTGGTAGTCCCAACTATTTGGGGGGCTAAGACAAGAGAATCACTTGAGCCCAAGAATCTGAAGTTGCTGTGTGCTATGGCACCATGGTACTCTACCGAGGGTGACTAAATGAGACTCTGTCTCAAAAAAAAAAAAAAGTCCACACCCAGATCCACATACATACAAATTCCCAACTGATTTAAGATAAAGGCACTACTATGTACATATATACTATGATTCCATTTATAAAAATCATAAGAACAGGAAAAATGAATCTTTGATGATAGATGTCAGAAGAGGGCTTACTTCCTGAGGTGGAAGGAATTGATTACAAAGAGGCACTAGGGGACCACGTGCATGCTCAAAACATCCTCTATCTCTTCTGGATTACAGCTACATAGGTCTGTGTGTATTTAAAAATGTATAAGCTGCATGCTTGAGATTTGCCCTCTCACTGTGTGTGTTATACTGACAATAAAGAAAAAGTTTAAAAGAATGTAAACTAAAGCTTGACTCCAAGTTTTGATGCTTGCTCAGTACCCTACCAGCTCCTTCTACTCCACATCTGGGGAAGCTGATAAGAAAGCCTGAGCACTCCTTCCTTTGGTGCCAATGAGAGGTTCAACTCACAGAAGCCCCTACCTGAACATGGGGACCTGCACCCCAGCTCCACCCCAGCTCCACCCATTCACCACCAGAAGACACCTGGGCCAGTCTCCATTCCTGATTCTCTCAAGTCATTTTTGGGCCTGCTTGGGAGCTTTCCTCCTATTCCCAGAAAGTCTCTTTATATGACCAATAAACCTTTTCATGCCTTCTTGCTATGTGTATGTTGTGTTCAATGTCAACATGCAAATGAAGTTTTACTGAGAATCCATCCTCCTTCTACAATGACCACAACAGAAGGAAAGGTTTTTGCTGTTTCTCTGCTGGAAAGGTTTTTGGCGTTCTGTTTTTCTGTTGTGTTTTCTGCTGCATCTTAGCACTTCAACAGTGCCTGGGACATAGTAGGTACTCAAATATGAGTTCAGTACATGGAGAGCAAATATGGGTTCAATACATTTGGTAAGTTCAGGGTTAGGAAATACATAGCACGGATTGGCAGAAGGACAGATGGGAGGACGTAAGGAGAAATCTCAATGTGTATCTCTAAACCAGAACAATATCAAACGTGTGCCATAGGAGGTATTGACTATAGGGTAACTACATCCAAGGCTTAATAAGAAGTCACAAGTTTTGAAAAAAGAAGTCATGTGGCAAATGAGCAAAAACTGCACAAGCTCTGGGTAATGATGTCAGGAATGTCACTTTCCCTTGTGCGAAAAGTGAACAAACAGGTCTCTTTTGGGGAACTGTTCCCCCTTCCAGCATGTGCAGTGTGGCCCTCGCTTGAAAACAAACATATCAAAAATAATCTGCAAAAACCAAGATCCCTGCTGTTTTGTGCTCATTCTTATTGCCCTGTCTAGAGGAGGTTTTGTTCAGGGTAACCTTAGTGATGTTTCATAAAGTGGGCAGGAACTCAAGAGGCAGGATCTTGGGTAGATTAGGGTAACCAAGGCTCAGTGTGGGCAAGTACATCTTTGGTTGGGAATGACTTTCAGGTTTGGGGGGCTCCTGTGGGCTTCCCACTGAAGCACCTACAGTGTAGAGTCAAAGACTCTCTGGAGAAGACTCTTCCCTCTTAGGCTCCAGGATTCAGTACTACAGCCGTCTCTGCATTCTCCACATTCTCCTGCATGTTCTCCCCTCTGAATGGAGCCTCCAGTGTAAGCTGTTTGCCATGAAGATGTGAGCTTTCCTCACTAACAGGTGGCATCTCTGTAACTTCAAATACATGTCTGATCTGCATGTGCAGAACCCTTGAGGTCCAGGTCACTGTGAGCAGGGGCCAGGTACAGGTCACATCACTTGGCCCTGTGTCTGCATCTTTGTCTCTCTACAGTGAAGTCTGTACCTATAAGATGGAAATTCCCAAACTCACCGAGAGGTGTTCTCGGACTGTCCCCTCAACGAGGCCTGTGAAGACAGCTCACAATTAGCTTTTGATCAGTAATCTGACAAGGCATATAAAAACAAACTCTTTCTAACGGGAAAAAGTAAGGACTATTAGGGGTAAGTTCTAATAGGGTAAGAACTTTTAGAACCACAAGAAAGCGGTATTCTGGTTTTTCCTTTTTGTATCATCTTGATTCCCATCTTAGTAGAGGAAAAAAAAAAAACAGAAAGAACTGTGTCAAAACAAGGAAGGATCTTACAGGCAGAAGGCCGCCCAGTCTCCCAAAATGTAAGCAAGTCACCCTCCTCCTATTAAATTTTGGCTGTTTTATGTTTCAGGGTAAAAATTTACAAATGCTAGCCTTGAATGTAAATAAAATGCACGACTGGGGAGAAGGGGTTAGGCAAATTAACACAGCCTACACTAGAAATTTGCTTTCCAAAAACAAAACAAAAGCATTTTCTATGATCCCGTCAGTTAGTAACCACTAAGGAAAGCTCCAGGTGCTAGAAAGTTCCATTTTTGAGATGGAGCTTCTGGAATACAAGATTATTAGCAATGCTAGAGGATTTTGGAGGAGTTGCAATTATCTGAGCTAATATCCCTTCATTAACTCTTAACTGCCCCCAGAAATAAGGGTTGGCTGTCCACAGGTAGCATTTACTAAGCACTTTAGATATCACAGTCGGTAAGTGTTTTAGCTGAACCACACAACCATCCTATGAGGTAAAAACAGAGGAAGAGAGAAGTTAAATGACCCAGCTAATAAGATATAAAGCTGGGGTTTGAACACAGAATCCACCCTCTTTACCTTACTTTGCCCCAGGTGGCAGGATACATGTTAGAACTCAGTTGTAAAGGGGGAAAAATTCAACCCATCATTTACCTGAATACGACCAACAGCATTCTGGGCTGAGCATCTCACAGAACCTTCCCTAAACTCATCACACTTGCCTTCCTGGGTAGGTCAACACTGTGGCTCACCTGTGGACAGAAGTGAGGTTGCTCTGAGGCCTCTGATGCTCAGTGCGAAAAGAGATCCCGACAAATAAGCAGCTGGCAGTGTCCACCGAGCACGCAGGTAGAGACAGAGGTAGTGTACTTGCCAAGAAGGTGCTGACTCTCACCTAACAACCACTCCTGCTGCTTCATGAGCAACAGAACTGAGGCCCAAAGACAGAACATGAATTGCTTAAGGCCACGTGAGGAAGAAGCAGACAAGCCCCATCCCAGGTTTTCTTGACTCTAAATTTGGTGGTCTTCCCATAAACTCTCGCTGCCTTCCGCTTACGAAGCAACACCCTAAACTCCCATGCACACCCCAACTTGACTGTGATGTTGTGAATGGCCAATGTGCTAATGCTCACAAAACATCTTCAAAATCCAGAAAGCCTTATTTTCTAGCAGGGGGATTTGAAGATCAGCAGCAGCATCACCGAACTGCCCCTGACCTACAAGATTTACTTTTAGAAAGGCTCATTTTCAAGAGACTCATCTACAGTAGTAGTGAGACCATTTCTTCCAGGAAAACCTCCCTGGTCTTCATCCCACAAAGATCTTTGCTAATCATTCCTAGCAGGACACCACTTTATAGTCTCGTGAACGCCTAAGTGCCTATTTAGCAATGGTTGTAATGCAGCTTCCCAAGGTGCCTAAAATTATCCCCAGGGGACAGTTTTAACACTAGGAAAATCAGCTTCACTCAGGAAACTGCTCCGCAATTTGAGGAAGGAAATCCATCAACTCTTCAGGGTAGCCCCCCGCTTTTTTTTTTAATTTACCATTTGGGGCAGCAGCCAGCACTCAAATACACCAAAAATGAGCCTAATTTTATCTTGTGGTCCATCTCTCACTCCATCATCCATTACAAGTCCAATTTTGCAAAAAGCATTATATTAATGCAAGCCTCAGTAAGAAGAGAACAGACGGGCGCAGAGAAGAGGGAGACAGATGTACCTTCAAATGGCAGTCGAGTGTGGGGCTTCGCGCCACCAGAAATAAACAGTAATTCTGACACCAAAATTAGTCACTTGGAAGGGCATCCAAAGAATATTCAATGAACTCAAAACTTTCACAGATGTTGGAGAAATTGCTTGCATAGAACTCTCTTTGTTCACAAATTTAGATTAAATTTGTAAAAAAATATTGAAAGGCTTTTATCTAACTTTCTGCTCACTAGCTGTGCAAATCAACAATGGCAACAAAAGTCTCATAGTTTTTCCAGATAGACTTTGATACCCAAGCAAGGTGAGTTTTGTTCCTGACTTAAGATCTCAGTATTCAGTAAGCTTATACTAATTAGTTATTTAACACAAATTGACATTGACTGGGCTAAGCCTGGAATTAAGCCATTGCAGGAACTATTTTACATATCAGCAGCGTCGCTTCTGTCCACTGCATGAATGACTGAAAATGACTTCATTTTACAGAAAGCAAATTGAGGTAACTCACTCAAGATCACACAGCAATAACTGGTAAAGCCAGGACCCCAAATCAGCCCTCTTTGGTCCCAGAGCAACAGAAACACCACATTGGATTTTATGAGTTTGATAAAATTGGACCTTTCAGTCCTTGACTATTTGGAGAAGATTGACTGTGAGTTGTGTTCAATGAGCTACAAAGACCCAGCCAGTGTGCAGTGTGCTTCAGCTTTAACCTGTGAAACCGGCTTTACAAAGGATTTTACTGCTCTTGAAATGTTATTTCTGATGAGTTATTTATGTGTCACATGAGGGTTTGTGACTCTCATAACACTGTGCCCTTTTGCATTGTTTGCTGTTTAATTTACAAACTGGAAAATAGATCAGTGAGGAGAGGGGAGAATGAAATAGGAGGTAAGATTAAATATTAATTCTAATAGAATTACTAGACTATCCCCACCCCGTAACCAACCAACCACACCCTGATAAATCATACAAAGAAAAAAACTCTAAATCAGCTTTCTGTGGCTGGATCTCTCATCATTAAAATGAAGACAACAAGGAGAAATACCAAAGGAATCTTCCTTTTGAAAGTTGGTTCCCTGGGCAACATCAGCCCATCTTCCACCCTTTGATCTATCTGCAAATCCTTGGTGCAATCTGCTTCCTGCAACAGAACTTAGCTCCATTCTATTGTGGGCACATTAAAGCTTCCCTGAAAAATAATAGTGGAGATAAGAGTTTGTCTTCTTGATTCTTCTTCCAGCTTTTGTGTCCCTCATCCAAGAATAGGATAGACTCTGCCAAGACAGGGAATCAAAAAGGCATCAGCCTAGCCCAAGAAAGTTGAATCTTTGGAATAAGAAAAGAGTCTCCTTTGGGCACTGGTACTCCCCTCTGTTTCAGCATCTTCCCACCTCCTGCAGTGGCTGTATGATATGGTGAGATAAAGCTGGAGAGAATTCAGCAAAGCACTGTGATTGAAGTGGCCAGACCTTGCTCAGATCCTCTAGTCCCTACCAAAGCAGCAGATTTTTTTCTATGTCATCAGAAATCATAGTCTAATTTAATATAAGGATCATTGTCCTGGTTGGAGGCTTTGAAGAAAAAGTCATCTATTTCACAATCATACTCAGGTTGGGTCAACCAGTGAAAGTGAAAATATTCCCAGGGAACAAAAAAGGGTGCTGTCAATTCCTCATTTGGTAATTTATGATAACAAGACATTTATATTCTTCCAATGAATAGTGTGGACATTTGGTCTAGTATTAGAGCCAGGAATCAAAGACGTCACGGTTAACTCAGTATCAGAGCACCTTACCCAGGACGTCTGAAAAGAATCCATGCATGTTAACAATGCCATTTTTCCAAATGCTGCTGAACATGTTTCCTGAGAAACAGGTTGACAACTCTTTGCCAAGGACCATATAAGGGATGATTTTATCTCTAAAGGACTTAGACGTGGTCTCTGTCCAGCATTAGAAGCAAAACAAACAAACAAAACCATAAAACTTACTCTGTATGCATATGTTCCCAATCCTCTAACTAGTATAAATGCACGAATAGTATTCCTTGTTCAAGCTGGAGCCGATTAGAGCAAAAAACTCAGGAGTTACTTCTGAAGTTCATGGACTTCCGTTACCAAGGTTGGTGCTGCTGGCTAAGACAGCCTTCAACAATGTGGCCAGAAATGGAAACAGTTTAAAGGTGATAATGAATATTTATCCAAACAGGTGATGTTTAGTCTCACACCAGCAACATGTTGAAAAATATTACCCAGGCTTTAAAGACACTCATAAATATTCATTCCAAAATCAAGTGTTGTCAATTTTAAGGTGGTTTGCCAAATTCTCTCCACCACTACCTCTTAGGGAACTGATTCCCTTGGCCAGTCTCCAACCTTTTCCTGATAAGTCTGATTGGGTTGCAAGGCCTGTGAGTGTCTAAATGGGATGCTGAAATACCCTCAGAGTGAATCAGTCACAGCTGACAGCCCTAGAGCAGTGATTTTCAACTGGTGTTCCTGTGTGCCATGAGAGGATCTTGGGTATGCCACAAAAGTTTTTAAAGATCATTAATTAAATTATTTTCAAAATAAATTCAAAGCACAGCAAGTATACTCCTTTTTTTACTTTTTTTAAATCAACATAATTTAAGTATGCCTCAGAAGTTTAACTATAGGTTCAAGTGTGCCTTGAGATAAAAAAACATGTTGAAAAACACTGCCCTAGAGGTGTAACAGAGGAGTGGCCACCACTGTTTGGTCACTCTGTAACTTCAGACAAGTAAGCAAGAGAGTTTGAAAGACTCTCTCAGATGAATTGAAGCACCCAATGGCAGACCCATGGAACATATTAATACAGCCAGACAAGAATAATGCAGTGCTTAAAACAGAAGAATTTCCATGATGAAAAATTCTATGAAACTTGATTTTGGACTTATTTCCATTTCCAGGGCTCCCTCTCAAAGTCCTCAGGACAGTCTGACTTGGTCTCTGCTCTTGGTCTTTTGGGTTCCCTTCCTGTTATCTTACCAAAACTGAGGGAAATTGACTCATGTAATTCAGGAATTTTCCTAAGTTCTCTTGCTTTCTTTTTCTTTTTTTTGCACAATATTTACATGGATATAAATAAAAGGTCCAGAAGCTTTTCCTTGCCTAAGAGCTTACTCCTTGCCTTTCTACCTTGCTCCTTGCTCTGCCAAAACATTTCCAAGCACAAATTCCACCTTTCACTTCTTAGCTGGAAATCAGCAACTGAATGTCATCAGGGGATATCACGTGCTGGTGGATGGCAGAACCCTTTGGATGTCCGGTCAATTTGCTCTGTGTCAGGGAGGCATTTAATATGATTTGCTCACACATGTAGCATCCAAAAGGCATTCTGAAAGAACCATTTCCCTCCTGGGAAGCCCTTACACATCTGTTTCTAGAGATATATAAGAGACATTGTAAATCTTCTGGTACCAAGAAAATGATCATTCAAATTCCCTATACATCAAAATCTATGGGAAATGCAAGATTTGAGACTGTTCTAAACACAGAGCATCATAAAGATTCATTCCCTACTCCTAAGTGTATGAATAATGACCCATCATTTTATTTTTGTACAGAACCATGGGAAGCTATTAGAAGAAAGAGTGAGGAAAGGGACTAATTCCTAACCTAATAGCTTCCCACATCCCCTAAATATAAAATTTTATGTGTTCCCTCACATCCCCAACAAGGAACCAGTTCAGATTATAAATAGATAGGAATAATCTCATTTTATTCCTCACGAATGATACATTTTTGAAACTCTATCATTTTGACACAGCATTTGCTCCCCATATTAATCTATAAATACATCTCCTCGTGAAAAATATATTTCAACACTGTATTTAAAATGAGAAAAATTAAAATTTAGAACAAGGAAAACCCTTAGATGCCATTCAGTTCTCTTCTTTTGTCATTAATTTTTAGACGACATTGGGATTCCTCACAAAAACAATAATAATCATTAACAGATTTCAACCAATCAGACAGTATAGGACCAATCACTGTCCATTATCTCATCTAATCTTCACATTCATCTTACGAAATGGATCCAATTATAACTCTCATTTTACAGAGAAGGAAACTCTCTGCAATCACACGGCTTATAAGTGATGATGC
The DNA here is from genome assembly GCF_000181295.1 of Otolemur garnettii. Lineage (NCBI taxonomy): Eukaryota > Metazoa > Chordata > Mammalia > Primates > Galagidae > Otolemur > Otolemur garnettii. The sequence goes on from NW_003852416.1 coordinate 10,195,166, forward strand.
TGGGATTCAAATTTGGTCTGTCTGACACCCTGGTCTGGCTCTTAACACTATTCTGCCTCCAAGGAAAACAGTAACATAAATATATTTCAGAAATTTCAGAAAAGAAGAAATAAAAAACAACCCATTAACCTGTCCTATTCTAACATTTTTGAGCATTTGATTCTTTTCTCCTATGAAGCTCACTCATCACCTGTGTCTTAATGATGAATATTTTCTTTTTTCTTAACACCTTCCAAGTTACTATAGAAACCTCAGGATAGTCGTTTTTCTCTGTTGGCTACATAACATTTCAGTGAATGCATAGACCAAATTTACTTAATTATGATCCATTTGATTTAGCAGTTAGATGGTTTCCATGTTTCATCTACTGCTAACCTTATCATTGAGCATCTCTGGGTACATAGATTCTTTCCCAAGAATACTTTCTCAAGGCTCTACATAGAATTGATTCCCCAAAATGGAATCTCTGGGTCAAAGAACAGAGCATGGATTATTTCTTATCTTTTTTAATTTAAATTTTTATTTGCATATATTTATGGGATCTACATGAATTGTGTTGCATTGATATACTGTATTATGGTGAAGCAGACCACTTAAATGTCCAACACTTATGACTTTTACTAACCCATTATATTCCTTCCCATAAAATGTACACCAATCTATACTTGAAATTTCCTGCTTCATCATGTCCCCAGTAACGTTAGGCATTACCTTTGAACGTGTTCTTGTTTTAATAAGTAAAAAAAAAAAAAAAAACCAGTAAGTCAGCAGTGTGTAAAATTGTATTTCTATGATTACTAATGAGATCAAATTGTCCCATATTTATATTTATTAGTTGTAGTTCAATATGTGTATTTATCAGGTGAAGAAACAGAATCCCAACATGCATGGCACAACTGGCATTAGAACTGGTTCCGTAAGCAGTATATCCACTCAGTGTTTGTTAGGTGAATAAATAAATGAAAGAAATGAATGAATAAATGAGAAAATGTCTCATTCTAAATTTCTTTTCTTATATTAAGTCATATATACATAGGTCATGAATATATTTATGCCTTTGTGGGATTCAATGTGTTGATTATTTGTACAAATTGGAGTGCTTACATCCTACTACTTAACATAGCTTTCACTTCAATTAATCACAGTGTTAAGACATTTGTGTTCTATACTTGAGAGATTTGACTCATACCCTTGCAATATGCTCCATAGGTGAGGTCCCACCATTAACCCTCTTTATCAAGCCACCCACCTTCTTTCCCATCCCCCACCCCTTTCCTCTTTCATCCTGGGCTATAGTTGTGATTCATCTTTCATATGAAAGTGTGAGTGACTATAAATTGGTTTCATAGTACTACTGAGCACATTGAATATTTTTTTCCATTCCTGAGATACTTTACTAAGAAGAATATTTTCCAGCTCCATCCATGTAAACATGAAAGAGGTAAAGTCTCCATCTTTTTTTAATGCTGAATAGTATTCCATGGTATAAATATACCTCCATGGTATACATATACCATAATTTATTAATTCATTCATGAGTCAATGAGCACTTGGGCTTCTTCCATGATTTGTCAATTATGAATTGAGCTGCAGTGAATAATCTAGTGCAAATATTTTTATTGCCAAGTGATTTTTCGGTCTTTTGGATATACATCTAGTAAAAGGATTGCAGGATCAAATGGCAGGTCTGCATCTAGATCCCTGAGTGTTCTCCAAACTTCTTTCCAAAAGGAACATACTACCTTGCACTCCCACTAGCAGGGCAGGAGTGTTCCCTTTTCTCCACATCCATGCCAGCATCTGTAGTTTGGGGATTTTTGTGATGTGGTTTATTCTTACTGGAGTTAGATAATATCTCAAAGTGGTTTTGGTTTACATTTCTCTGATGATTAAAGATGATGAGCATTTTTTCATGTGTCTGTAGACCGTGCACCGGTCTTCTTCAGAGAAGCTTCTGTTCATGTCTCTTGCCCACAATGAAATGGGATCACTTGTTCTTTTCTTATTAGTAAGTTTGAGTTCTCTATGGATTCTGGTTATAAGACCTTTGTCAGAAATATAACCTGCAAAAATGCTCTCCCATTTGGAGGGCTGTCTGCTTGCTTTACTTACTGTGTTCTTGGCAGTGCAGAAGTTTTTAGTTTGATCAGATCCCAGTAATGTATTTTAGATGTTGCTCCAATTGCCTGATGGGTCCTCATCATAAAATATTCTCCCCAGCCAATTTTTTCAAGTGTTTCCCCTACACTCTCTCTAAGAATTTTTATAGTTTCATGTCTTATGTTTAAGTCTTTTAAACAGTGAGAGTCAATTTTTGTTAGAGGAGAAAGGTGTGGGTCCAGTTTCAGTCTTCTACAAGTCACCAGCCAATTCATCCAGCACCTTTGTCAAATAGGAAATCTTTCCTCCAATTTATATTTTTGATAGGCTTATCAAAGAACAAATGACGATAAGTGTCTGGGTTCATCTCTTGATTTTCAAATCTGTTCCGTACATCTGCTTCGCTATTTTTGTGCCAGGACCGTGTTGTTTTGATCACTATAGATTTATAGTATAGTCTGAAGTCTGGCAGTGTGAATCTTCCTGATTTGTTTTTATTTCTGAGCAATGTCTTGGCTATTCAAGGTTTTTTGTTTCCATATAATATGAAGTACTAGGGGGCGGCACCTGTGACTCAAAGGAGTAGGGCACCAGCCCCATATGCCAGAGGTGGCAGTTTCATACCCAGTCCTGGCCAAAAACTGCAAAAAAAAAAAATACAAAAATAAAATAAAATAAAGTACTATTTTTCCAGATCTTTAAAGTATGACAGAGGTGTTTTAATAGGAATTGCTTTAAATCTATAGATTGCTTTTGGTAGTATAGACATTTTAACAATGTTGATTCTTCCCAGCCATAAGTATGGTATATTTTTCCATTTGTTAACATCTTCAGCTATTTCTTTTCTCAGAGTTTCATAGTTTTCATTGTAGAGATTTTTCATGTCCTTTGTTAGGTAAACTCTCAGATATTTCATCTTCCTTGGTACTATTGTAAAGGGAATAGAGCCCTTGATTGTTTTTTCACCTTGACTATTGTTCATATATACAAGGGTTACAGATTTGTGAGTACTGATTCTGTATCCTGTGACACTGCTGTAGTCCTTGATAACTTCTAGGAGTTTTGTAGTTGAGTCCCTGGGGTTTTCCAGATATACAATCATAGCATCTGCAAAGAGTGACAGTTTGAACTCCTCTGATTGCCTCTCCTCCTTGATTGCCTTCTCTTACCTGATTGCAATTGGCTAAGACTTCCATCACAATGTTATAAAGCAGTGGAGACAATAGGCAACCTTGCCTGGTTCCTGATCTGAGTGGAAATGGTTTCAATTTTACTCCATCCAATATCATATTGGCTGTGGGTTTACTGCAGATGGCCTCCATCAGTTTAAGAAATGTCCCTTCTATACCCATTTTCTTAAGTGTTCTGATGAAGAAAAGATGCTGGATATTATCCAAAGATTTTGTTACATCAATTGTGAGAATCATATGGTCTTTGTCTTTTAATTGTTTATGTGATGAATTATATTTATAGATTTATGTATGTTGAACCATCCTTGAGATCCTGGGATAAAACCCACTTGGTCGTGGTGTATAATTTGTTTCATGTGTTGCTGGATTCTGTTTGCTAAGATCTTATTGAATATTTGTGCATCAATATTCATTAGAGACATAGGTCTATAATTTTCTTTTTTTATTAAATGATAGTTGTGTACATTAATGCAATCATGGGGTACAGTGTGGTGTTTTCATATACAATTTGAAATATTTTCATCAAACTGGTTAACATAGCCTTTGTATCATTTTCATAGTTATTGTGTTAAGATGTTTACATTTTACTCTTACAAAGATTCACTTGTACCCTTGTAGGATAAACCATAGAAGTGATCCCTCCAAACCCCCCCTCCACCCATCTCCCCCTCCCCCTCCCTCTCTCCCCTCCCCATATTCTTAGGCTATATTTAGTTTCATAATAGGGCTGTGTACATTGGATACTTTTTCTTCCATTCTTGAAATAATTTGCTAAGAAGAACATTTTCCAGCTCCATCCATGTAAATGTGAGGGACATAAAGTCTCCATCTTTATGGCTGCATAGTATTCCATGGTGTACATATACCACAGTTTATTGATCCATTCATGGATTGATGGGCACTTGGGCTTCTTCCATGACCTGGCAATTATGAATTGGGCTGCAATAAACATTCTGATACAAATATCTTTGTTGTAATGTGGTTTTTGGTCTTCTGGATATATACCTAATAAAGGATTTGCAGGATCAAATGGCAGGTCTATTTTTAGTTCTCTAAGTGTTCTCCAGATGTCTTTCCAAAAGGAACATATTAGTTTGCATTCCCACCAGCAGTGTAGAAGTGTTCCCTTTCCTTCATATCCACGCCAGCATCTCTGGTTTGAGGATTTTGTGATATGGGCTAATCTTACTGGAGTTAGGTGATATCTAAAAGTAGTTTTGATTTGCATTTCTCTGATATTAAGGATGGTGAGCATTTTTTCATATATCTATAGGCCATGAAACTATCTTCTTAAGAGAAATTTCTCTTCAAGTCCCTTGCCCACCCAAAAAAGAGATCACTTGTTCTCTTCATGGTAATATGTTTGAGTTCTCTATAGATTCTGGTTATTAAACCTTTGTCACAAACATAACCTGTATATCTTCTCCCATTCTGAGAGCTGTCTGGTTGCTTTACTTACTGTGTTCTTGGCTGTGCAGAAGCTCTTTAGTTTGATCCCAATAGTGTATTCTTGATGTTGCTTCAATTGCCTGGGGGGTCCTCCTCATAAAATTTTTTCCCACGCCAATTTCTTCAAGTCTTTTCCCTACACTTTCTTCTACACTTGGTCCCACGGATGGAGGGATGCTACTCTTGGGCCTCCTCTCACTGTCTCTGTAGGGAAGGGGGGAAGGGTGGACTGGAGATTCAAAATGGCAGTGGAAACTTTAGTTCGATTTTTCTGCCTGGTGACAGGGGATTTAGAGTCTCAGCAGGGTCCCTCTTGGGGAGTAGACCCCACTGCCCTTAGCTCTCACACATGGGCTGAGATAATAGGTCCTCAGTTCATCTCTCACCTGTAGGAAGCTTATAGGAGCATTTGAAGAGAAAACAAAGAGAAAAACACAACTCTCTTGGGGGAGGGGATGGACACTTTTCCTTTGAGATGTTCCATATATCTGTAAGTTGCACTCCAGGAGTCATAGTTTCCCTCAGCAGAGATGTCCTACAGGTATGACTCTTCTCTCTTGGCTGGGCTCCAAGTCTTCAACTTTGTTGGGTGTTTTCTGGACTTTATCCTTCCCTCTGAATGGGAGCTTCTGTCGAAGGCTGGTACCTATCAGCCATCTTGCCCCCTCCAGGTCTATAATTTTCTTTTCTTGTTGAGTCTTTTCCTGGTTTGGGGATTAGGGTGTTATTTGCTTTGTAGAATGTGTTAGGAAGTATTCCTTCTTTTTCTATGTTCTGGAAAAGGTTAAGTAATATAGGTATTAGGTCCTCTTTAAAAGTTTGGAAGAATTCTGATGTGAAGCCATCTGCTCCTGGGCTTTTCTTTTTGGGGACGTTTCTTATAGTTGATGCTATTTCAGAACTTGATATAGACTTGTTCAACATCCCCACTTCTTTCTGCCTAAGTCTACAAAGGTGGTGTGTTTCCAAGTATTGTTCTCTTTCCTTCAGATTTTCATACTTCTGAGAATAGAGTTTTCTGTAATATTCATGAAGGATTTTTTTTAATTTCTGAGAAGTATATTGTTATTTTGCCATTTCAGATTGATGAAATTAGGAATTTTACTCTTTTATTTCTCGTTAGGTTAGCCAAAGTTTTATCTATTTTATTGAAGCCTCATTAAGTTGCCGACTTCTTCTGTTTCTGTTCTTTTGAGGAAAGCTTGGAATGCTATAAATTTCCATCTTAGGACTGCCTTTACAGTATCCTAGAGGCTCTGGTAATTCATGTCTTCATTATCATTTTGTTCCAAAAATGTGGTAATTTCCTTCTTAATCTCATCTATGACCCAGCTATCATTCAGCATGATGTTAGTTTCTGTGTTTTTGTATTAATATGCAGATTCCTGTTGTTACTGAACTCAACTTTTATTCCATGATGATCTGAGAAGATGCAAGGAATAATTTCTATTCTTTTAAATTTGCTAAGGTTAGACTTGTGACCTAAGATGTGATCAGTTTTGGAGGATGTTCCATGGGCTGATGAGAAGAATGTGTATTCAGTTTTGTTAGGATAGAATGTTCTGAGGGGGTGGAGGCACTATGGCTGACAGGAGCCAGCTTTCCACAGAGGTTCCTGTCTAGAAGGATAGTTAAAGGACAGAAGTTTAGCAAGTAAGCCAATGGTTTGGAGCTGAGCCAAAAGAGAAGGTTGAAGAATGCACATCAACCCTGCTGAGCTTAGCTACAACCTCAAGGAAACAGACAATAGGTACAAAATCCATCACAAAACAGATGGGAGTCCCCTCCCCCATGAGAATGGCTCACAGTATACTCTATACAAACAAGTGAGCAGAGTTCAGATCCCCTCCTATTTCTTCCCACAGGAGACACCCTCTAAAAACTGGAACTCCTTCCCCAGAGAGGACTTTCATATTTCCCATGGCACTGTCCCAGCAGGCATGCTTCTTGGGCATTTTCTCAAGAGGTATGGACAGGGCATGGGCTATTGCTGGTCTGTGCTGATTCTGCAGCATGGGAGTAAAGAGAAGACAGTGAACTGAGGGAAGCATACAGGAGAGGGAGAGGTGGTGCCCCATGGCACAGAGCAGCAGTGGTAGTGGGAACAATAGGGCTCACACCCCTGGGAATATTTTGGAAAGACACTCCCTGCCACTCTGGGCAACCAGAGGAAGCCAGGCATTGTCTCCAGTGGCAGCCACTAATGGAAGAGATCTGGGATGGCAATGTAGGCCCCATAAGTAAAGGATATGCCTGAAGCAGTACCTTCCTGGGTGGGGTGCTACAGGGACACATACAGAGATGGCATACTCCCAGAATGGGGCTTAGCCAGAATGGGGCTACTTTAGTGAGCCTAAGAAGCACTGAGCCCTCAGGTGATCATAGCTGAGACAAAGGTGGACATGCCAACTCTGGGCAGTGGCACAGACCAGGGCTGAGTCCCAGTTTCTATGAACTCAAACAGAGTCTGATCCACAGGGGAGTATAGCCAGGACAGAAACAAATTCTGTGAAATTGTTCTGTTCTGTGAGCAATATCAATCAGGGGCAGGGCTGGAACTGAGTGAACTACCTCAGCCTCCATTAAACACCCGAGGTTGTTAGGCCTCAGCTCCCCCTACCAGACAATGGTGGCCTAGCTGAAGAGACATAGCTCTCCCTGTAATTCAGGGAGGGGCAAACCCCTGGAGCATCTGCTCATTGTAGGTTACAGCCATGTGGGGATTACAGTGACTGATTGTGACAGAGGTGCAAGGTGGGGAAGGAGGCATCAACCTTCCAAAACTAATTCATTGCTGAGTGGGTCCTTCTGACCTTACAGAGCACCAGAGCGAGTAATACTTGAGCTGCCAGCAGACCCCTGCTATCTAGTTGCCAGAGACATTTTTTGAACTCTCCCACCTGAGACAGGTGCTGACAGGGACAATTGATTTTGATCTCTTCAACTGGGCCAATCACCCAAGGACTATGCAAAGTGGTACCCTGCGTATGTGGTTGTGGGAAGGTTTGATTTTCCTTTTCCAGTTGTTGCCCATGGAGGCAAGGTGACTTGATTGTTGGTATTTATCCATAGCTGAGACTTCAACCCAGAGTAACTAATTCACTAGGGTAGGACAGAGATCACCTGAAAACAACACAGAGCCACTTAGCCCCACCACACCAAGCAGGTCCCCAGTTTCTCAGGCCATAGCATTGTACGGGTCCTTTGCAAAGCTCTAAGAGAAAAGGTACAGACACCAGTCACAGCTTTTGGACAAAGGGCTGATTAATCCCTTCTCCAGGAGCCCCCAACCCAACTTAACCCTATCTGCTCATCTAGACAAATGGTGTAAAATTATCATGGGTCAGAATCAGCAGAAAAACTCAAGTAACATGAATATCCAGAGTAGATCAACTCTTACAAGGAATGACATGCTGGACACAACTGAAGAGCCCATTCATAAAAACATGGCTGAGATATCAGAAATGGTATTCAGAATTTGGATTGCAAATAAGATTAATAGAATGGAGGTAAAGTTGGAATTAGAAATTCAAGGAGCATTTCAAAAGTTGTCTCAATAATTCAATGAATTCAAAGACAAAATCACCAAAGATTTTGACACATTTAGATAAGAATCTGCAGCCCTAAAAGATCTGAGAAATACAGTAGAATCGCTTAGTAACAGAATGGACCAGGCAGAAGAAAGGATTTCTGACATTGAAGATAAAGCTTTTGAATGCTCCCAAACACTCAAAGAGGAAAAGAAGTAGAGAGCAAAAATGGATCATTCTCTCAAAGAGCTCTGGAATAATTCAAAGAAAACTAATATTCACCTTATAGGAATTCCTGAAGGCAACAAGGTGGTTTTAAAAGGTACAGAGGCTCTTCTTCATGAGATAATGAAGGAGAACTTTTCAGACATGCCAAAAGATTCTGAAATTCAGACAGCAGACAGTTTCAGAACCCCAGAATGACTCAACCTGAATAAGACATTTCCTAGACACATTATAATTAACTTCGCCAAAGTTAAAATGAAGAAGAAAATTCTGTAAGCAGCCAGATATAAGAAAACCATTACCTACAAAGGTAAGAATATTAGAATAACTGCAGATCTCTCTGCTGAAATCTTTCAAGCTATAAGAGGGTGGTCATTGACTTTTAATCTCCTAAAACAAAATAACTTTTACTCAGGATCCTGTATCTAATGAAACTGAGTTTCATTCATGATGGAGAAATTAAATACTTTAGTGACATTCACATGTGGAAGAAACTTGCCATAACGAATATACCTCTCCAGGGTATTCTTAAACCTATCCTCCATAATGACCAGTGAAATTCTCCACCACAAAAGTAAACTCACTTAGAAACCTTTGATCAAATTCCAACTTCCAGAGTGGCAAAAGGATTAAAAACATCCACTGGGGCAGTGTCTGTGGCTCAAAGGAGTATGACACCAGCCCCATGTGCCATAGGTAGTGAGTTCAAGCCCAGCCCTAGACAAAAATTGCAAAAAAAAAAAAAAAAAAATCCACTGGACTTTCAAAAAATTTGATACCCAAAATTTTACCAGGCTTATCAATATTTATAATTAATGTGAATGACTTAAATTGCCCTCTAAAGAGACATAGGTTGGCTTACTGGATACAAAAACTCAGGCCAGATATCTGGTGCATACAAGAATCTCGTCTTACCTTAAAAGATATAGTCTCAGGGTAAAGGGATGGTAGTCTATATTTCAGGCAAATTGAAATCAGAAAAAAAACAGGTGTTACAATTTTATTCACAGATACAATAAACCAGGTGTCCTCAAACTACAGCCCACGGGTCACACGTGGCCTGCCAAGGACATTGATCTGGCCCACCAGGCATTTTTGCTGCCACTGCCTGTCCTGCTTAGCAGCCAACTAATCCCAGGGCCTGAAGTCCGGCCCTCCCATGGTCTGAGGGACAGTGAATTGGCCCCCTGTTTAAAAAGTTTGAGGACACCTGCAATAGGCTTTAAACCAACAACAGTAAGGAAAGATAAGGATGGTCATTTCATATTTGTTAAGGGTAACATCAACATGATGAGATTTCAATTATTAACATTTATGCACCCAACCAGGATGCACCTCAATTTATAAGAGAGACTCTAATAAACATGAGCCACATGATTTCCTCCAGCACCACAATACTAGGAGATTTTAATACCCTTACAGCAGTGCTGGAAAGATCCTCCAAACAGAAGCAAAGAAATTTTAGACTTAAATTTAACCGTTCTACATTTGGATTTAATAGACATCTACAGAACATTTCATCCTAACAAAGCTGAATACACATTCTTCTTGTCAGCCCATGGAACATACTCCAAAATTGATCACATCTTAGGTCACAAGTCTAACCTAAGAAAATTTAAAAGAATAGAAATTATTCCTTGAATCTTCTTGGATCATCATGGAATAAAAGTTGAACTCAATAACAACAGCAATCTGCATACTCATACAAAAACATGGAAGCTAAATAACCTTATGCCAAATGATAGCTGAGTCATAGATGAGATTAATAAGGAAATTACCACATTTTTGGAACAAAATGATAATGAAGACAAAAATTATCAGAACCTCTGGGACACTGCAAAGGCAATCCTAAGAGGGAAATTTATAACCCTGTCACCCTTCCTAAAGAGAAGGGAAAGAGAGGACGTTAACAATTTAATGGGACCTCTCAACCTACTGGGAAAGAAAGAACATTCCAATCCCAAATCCAGCAGAAGAAAATAAATAACTAAAATTGGAGGAGAATTAAATGAAATTGAAAACAAAAGGATTATACAACTGATCAATCAATCAAAAAGTTGGTACTTTGAAAAAGTCAATAAAATAGATAAACCTTTGGCTAACCTAACCAGGAAAAAATGAGTAAAGTCTCTAATTTCATCAATCAGAAATGGTAAGGATGAAATAACAACAGACTCCTCAGAAATTCAAAAAATTCTTAATGAACATCTTTATTCACAAAAACATATAAATCTGAAGGAAATTGACCAATACTTGGAAGCACATCACCTTCCAAGACTTAGCCAGAATCAAGTGGAAATGTTGAACAGGCCTATATGAAGTTTGGAAATAGCATCAACTGTACAAAATCTCCCTAAAAAGAAAAGCCCGAGACCAGATGGTTTCACATCACAATTCTACCAAACCTTTAAAGAGGAACTACTACCTATATTACCCAACCTTTTCCAAAATATAGAAAAAGAAGGAATACTACCCAACACAATTCTATGAAGCAAACATCATCTTTATCCCCAACCCAAGAAAAGACCCAACAAAAAAAGAAAATTATAGACCAATATCCCTAATGAATATTGATACAAAAATATTCAACAAGATCCTAGCAAACAGAATCCAGCAACACATGAAACAAATTATACACCATGACCAAGTGGGTTTTATCCTGGCATCTCAGGGCTGGTTCAAAAATGTAAATCTACAAATATAAGACATTATATAAACAAACTAAAAAACAAAGACCATATGATTCTCTCAACTAATGCAGAAAATTTTTTTCATAATATCCAGCATTCTTTTACGATCAGAACACTTAATAGAATGGGTATAGAAGGGACATTTCTTAAACTGATGGAGGCCATCTACAGGAATCCCACAGCCAATATCATATTGAATGGAGTTAAATTTAAATTATTTCCACTCAGATCAGGAACCAGGCAAGGTTATCTATTGTCTCCACTGCTTTTTAACATTGTGATGGAAGTCTTAGCCATCACAATTAGGGAAGAAAAGGCAATCAAATGTAGCCACATAAGGTCAGAAGACATCAAATGATCACTCTTCACAGATGATATGATTGTATATCTGGAAAACACCGGGGATTCTACTACAAAACTCTTAGAAGTGAACAATGAATACAGCAGTATCTCAGGTTACAAAATCAACACTCATAAATCTATAGCCTTTATATATACCAGCAATAGTCATGCTGAAAAAAAAGGCAAGGACTCTATTCCATTCACAGTAGTGCCAAAAAAGATGAAATATTTGAGAGTTTACCTAACAAAGTATGTGAAAGATCTCTACAAAGAGAACTATGAAACTCTAAGAAAAGAAATAGCTAAGGATGTTAACAAATGGAAAAACCATGCTCATGGCTAGGAAGAGTAAATACTAGCCATGAGCACTACCCAAAGCAATATATAATTTTAATGCAATCACTACTAAAGCTCCACTGTCATACTTTAAAGATCTCAAAAAAAATAATACTTCACTTTATATGGAATCAGAAAAAAACTCAAATAGCCAAGACATTACTTGGCAATAAAAACAAAGCAGGAGGAATCATACTACCAGAACTCAGACTATACTATAAATTGATAGTGATTAAAACAACACGGTACTGGTACAAAAACAGAGGTAGATGTATGGAACAGAATAGAGAACCAAGAGATGAACTCAGTTACTTACCGTTATTTGATCTTTGACAAGCCAATTAAAAACATTCAGTGGGGAAAAGATACCCTATTTAACAAATGGTGCTGAGTAAACTGGCTGGCAACTAAAAGTAGAAGACTAAAAATGGACCCATACCTTTTACCATTAACTAAGATAGACTCTCACTGGATTAAAGATTTAAACTTAAGACATGAAACTATAAAAATAATAGAAGAAGGTGCAAGGAAAACCCTTGAAAAAATTGGCCTGGGCGAATATTTTATGAGGACCCCCTGGGGAATTGAAGCAACACCAAAAATAAACTACTGTGAGCTAATCAAACTAAAAAGCTTCTGCACAGCCAAGAACACAGTAAGTAAAGCAAGTAGAAGCCCTCAGAATGGGAGAAGATATTTGCAGGTTATGTCTCTGACAAAGGTTTAATAACCAGAATCCACAGAGAACTCAAATGTATTAGCAAGAAAAGAACAAGTGATCCCATCTCAGGGTGAGCAAAGCAATAATCATCTATTTCCTCATTAATTATATTAATATATAGGAAGACATTTCTCACAGTCACAAAAGCAGAGCTACAGATAGACTGTCCAGGGGTGACTTGGGTATTCTACTCACCAGCAAACTCTGGTGGCTGGAGTTAGGAATGGCTGCCTTTCTCCTTCCAGGGATTATCTTTGAATAGCCCAGCTGTACTTTTTGACACACTGTTTAGGAGCACATTTTATGGGGCAGAGGTGGCTGCCCTCTCTCCATAGGACAAACATTCTGTGATGCTAATGGCAATTTAATCTATGTGGCACTTAGTACTTAAACTGAGTCCTCAGTCCTGGTCCCAGTCTTGACTAATTATCCCAGGCTCCAATCAGCTCTTTGAAACTTTATTACCTTTATCCATCTACTTAGACTCCATAAACTGCTGAAAGTGTTTTTGGAGGAAACTACTAGAGTCCAATTCTGGAAACCTTTGACATAATTTAACACCAGAGATTTACTGAGCATCAGAGGGAGGAGCTTTAGGTCACAAACTGACACTGTTTCCATGCTATTTTCCAGAATATTCACTTCTCTTCTACCAAAGCAGAAGTATTCCTCCCTTTGTTAGCAAACACGTGTGCCTTCATCACTTGGCCAAATTATTTCTTTGGATAATTGGAAGACATAGAATTAGTGGGAAGAATCTGGAAGCTGATGTTGATTAATGCCTAGCTACATAGAACAGAAGGTCTTCTGCCCAGTGGCAGGGGAAAAAGAGGATAATAGCAGAAAAGGTCTCCTTCTGTCTCATTGGGTAATAAATGGCTGCAAAGTGACTGGGCGGCAAGGGTTTTGTTGTTATTGTTTGTTTGGGTTTGGTTTAATTTGGTTTAGATTGATAGAGCTTGGTTTGACTTTTTGTTGGTTTTATTTTTGTCTGTATGGAAGTACACTGTCTACTTCAATTAGTCTCCTTCCCACCTGCTTTTCTCCTAATATAGATTGAGCACCAATGTTTGGGGCCCTGTGTCGGGCACATTTGCTTAGGTTTACTCTCAACCCTTCCTTGTCCCGCCCTGTTCAGTGCAATCATATCACCTCACAAAGGTGAAGTGAGGTTGCAGTAACCTGCCAAAGGATATGAAATAGAACAGACAGAGCCAGGAGTCACACTTTCATTTTTCCTCTTTCAACCTCAGGCAGATGAATGCTCACAAAGGTGTAGAGAAGGGACAAGAAGAATATCTTTCCAAACTGCACATATCCAAGTCTTAGGACTTACTAAATCTAAAGGGAGGTAAGTAGGAGGTTCCAAAAATCTCCTACCCAGAGACTGAATATGAGATGAGAATGAGAAGCTTTACTAGAAATCTAAAAGATTAGACATGAGGTGTCCATTCTTGAGTCCTTCACAGTTGCTAAAACAGTCTGGGCATATGAATCATGCATCAGATGAGACTGATTGCCAATGGCTACCTGAAACCCTGTCTTGACAAGGATTCTGCAGCCTCTGAATGGTTCAATGGAGAAAAATTTCATGACCAAACCTTTCAGCCTGGCGATCAGGGTAACATAGTCCAAGAGCCCTCAATAGACACGTGTTCACTACCCATGGGCAAAGTCATAGGTGCTCCATGAAAGGAAGTCCCAGGCTGATGTCATAGCCTCAGAGACCTTCCCTGGCTCTGTCTCCCATTTGCTCTTTCAAAGTGAACCCCTCACTCTCATTCTCTACTTCACCATCTTACTCATCTTTGCTTCAAGACCAGATTTCTCCCTTACGCCTAAGATCAAAGCCTTATTTTTATTGTCCCAAGGATGGAGCTTGTATTAGAACTTGTTTGATCAAATACTTTGTCCACATAACCTCTCTGATGCTCTAATTTACTTCTGCTAGGGACACCAGCCTGCGTTGCCCTGTTGCTATATGCTACCATCATGGACCACCCCCAATTTAGTCCTAGTTAAGCCTCAATCCCAATCCTGACCCTAAGTCTTCCACTTATAGGGAGGGGGAGTAGAAAAGCCCTAACAGCCCCTTCATCTGTACCCTTGGCATATCATTTGCACATTGCCTGTACTCCATCCACACACATTGCTTGCAATAAATCACAATTCCTCCCAACTGTAAGCCTTTGTTCTATCTATTTGATCTCACTGCCTAAAAACACCCTTTTCCCTCTTTTTATAGAAATTCTTTTTATCCTCCACAGCACAGCTTGGTCCTGAACTCCATCATAAATCATTTCCTAGTCACTCCACAATCAGCCTAGTGATATTGACTTCCAAGAAAATGAGTCTAAAATATGTCACTTCCTGTTAAGATGTCAATGGCTTCTAGACCTGGCACCAAAAATGGTGGGTAGATCCTGGTCTGTAACAGGCATTGCCTCTTTCTCGAGCAGTTCACTGTCTATACATTTGTGTACACAAATGTCTTGCACACATGTGTGTGTTCCTTTTTGATAAGGAAGACATTTGTGTACACAAAAGAAGAAAAGGCTTGAATAGCCACTGATAGAGAATTGTGCCAAGTTTCTGTGTGTTTCCTAGAAAGGAGAAAAAAATCCCTGATTAGAATAAGCAGAAGGAATCTAGAGGAATTATTACTCCTACAGGGCCTTGACCAGAAAGTAATAGGTGAGAATTTCTGGTGACACAAAGAGGCAAATAAATATAGTTTAGGCCCCAAGCCCTGCCTCCCTATACCATTTTGCCTCCCACTTTATTCTATGGGAGTCTTAGCTCCCTTGTTTGAAAACAGCTATAGAGTAAGTTGGTGTGGGCTACTTGTCACTCTGGTCCTCTGCCCTTCATCAGTACAATCTGAATGGAGAGAGGCAATCCTAGCGAGAGTTATGAGCCTTCCTATCCCTCCTTCCCTGCCACACCCACACACAGCAGTTGGCAATTTAAAAATGAAGGAGGATGTAATAAAATTATGTTGATGCTCCACTTCAGCAAGTCAAAAGTTCTATTAATTATAACATTCCAGGTGGCAATGGCTGGATTTGATTCAACATGCTGCACAATAGTGGTTACTTAAGACACTGCCAAAGCCAAGAACATCTTCTGAATCTTCAAAAATAATTTCTCCTCTTTTCACTCTGCTCCAGCCACATCCATCCTCTTACTTATCCTCAAACCCTCCAGGCATACCGGATCTCAGAGCATTAGAACGTGCTATTGTTTCCGCCTGCCTGGATAGAGCTAGATCATTCATGTCCTGATCTCTTTTCTTTATCCATCCGCTCTTCACTGATCAATCTCTGGAGGCTGCCCTCTACAGACAGCATCCCCTGACTCCTTTTGCCTTCAATTTCTGGTTGGATACAACCAATG
Organism: Otolemur garnettii; assembly: GCF_000181295.1. Lineage (NCBI taxonomy): Eukaryota > Metazoa > Chordata > Mammalia > Primates > Galagidae > Otolemur > Otolemur garnettii. The sequence continues at coordinate 10,211,145 of NW_003852416.1, forward strand.
AGAGACATTGGCAAGAATCCAAAAGGTTGGGGAGAAAGAAGGCTGTTGTATTTCTTTCCTCACTTCTCTCCTTTCCAGACTCAATTTTACAGTGGCTGGAATTTCCCATTCAAGGCCATGGCTCATGTCAAGAAGACCCTCTCCTATGGCTGCAATTGTTATTAGGTCCCTTCAAGGCTTAGGATGTAATTATTTCCTACTGGTTGTAGTTTTTGAGGGCTTCACCATTCCTCCTAGGTTTCCTTAACTGTGTCCTCATTTTTGACAACCATCTTTTCACTAAAGTAAAACTTTCTTCAGATACTCCGCTGAGCTGGCCGGCTGTGTCCTACAGAGACCCTGCCTAACATACTGTCTTCAAACCTTATACAAATGTGACTTGTTCATGAGATTTTCCCTTACTCCAACTAAAAACTGTAGCTATTTCTGTTAAATTGTTTCTAGAGTCACACTTATTTATCCTGAAAATCTGGAGGCAAGAACATGTTCTGAGACCTGAAGATCAATTAGTGTAGCAGGATTGCTTGCTTTATCTCTAATGGGAAGAGAGGATGTGAGGTCAGCAGAGAGTAAAAAAAAGATTTAGAGGGAAGCTTGAGACCATCTTGAGAACCATGAAGATATGCAGACCTTGAAGAGGGTAATGAGAGAGGAAATGAAGTTTCTGGGATGTAACCCCAAAACAAGAACCTTCTATTACACATGGGAACAGGCTCAACAGGAAATTGTCACCCAGGTGGAAAGCCCATAGGTATGCATATGTCCACTTCATGCAAGAAAGCATCCAGGGGGCCATCTCCAGTGAGGGTCCTGCCTGAGCAGAGGGGGCCTTTTAGACGAAGTCAGAAGGATCAGAGGAGTTAACTTGCACTTCCAAGGAAACCACTTCTAGAGTGTGGAGCACATTCTGCTTTCCACTTACCATCTCAGAAATTCAGAAGTGCAGATCAGAGACCACATGTCCAAGAACATAATAAAGAGTCTGGAATATCCTGAGTTCCCTATTTTATTCCATTTCATCTGTTCTTTATTACTTAGAAAAGAACCTCTAGGCTTTCTTCTGGAGCCAAAATGTGGAATTCATGTTAACTATCTTAGAGACAGGGACTGAGATGTGACGGAGCAGATTGAGCATTTGTGTTTAAGAAGCCTTGGTAACCTTCTTACTCAAAGATACTCACAGATATAAATAAAAGTGGGAAAGCTAAGATGAGAAGCTAATTAAAGACACAATCCCCTTCAAGGTAGCTTCAAAGAAAATGAAATACCTAGCAATAGGTAATTCTATTTGAAATTCTAATTCAGAAATACCTACCAAACAAAAGAAACAAAAGAGGTAAAGGACCTCCATAAAGAAAATTATGAAACCCTAAGAAAAGAAATATCAGAAGATATTAATAAATGGAAGAACATACCATGCTCATGGCTGGGAAGAATCAATATTGTTAAATGTCTATACATTTCAAAGCAATCTACAGATTCAATGCAATCCTGATTAAAATACCAACATCATACTTTCAAGACTTGTAAAAAAATGGTTCTTCATTTTGTATGGAACCAGAAAAAAATATATAGCTAAGGCAATTCTTATAATAAAAATAAAGCTGGGGGCATCAGCCTACCAGACTTAGGCTGTACTACAAGCCCATAGTGATCAAAACAGCATGGTATTGCCATAAAAATAGAGACATAGACATCTGGAACTGAATAGAAAACCATGAGATGAAATTAAAATCTTACAACCACCTAATCTTTGATAAATCAAACAAAAACATACACTGGGAGGACATTTTACTTCTTGGGTTTGAGGTCATTTGCCTGGAAGCAAGGAAACCCTCATTTCAGATCAGTACCCTCTAGAGTACCTGCCACATAGTCGGGAAGCAACCAAAGCCAGCATAATGCCCAAGAGCCTACTGCAGTTGGGCTCAGGGGGCAGGTGCACACTAAAGGCAGGTATATGTCCTTGTCTTGAAAATCCACAGGACAGGTACCTGGGAAGAGTAGGGAGTCTCCAGCTCTGTGCACACATTCTTTTCAGAGAGGTAGCCTCCTCCCCCCCAGCCCTAAGGAAAGCTGGGAAGGTGAACTCACTCACAGGCCAGGTTGCTCTCCACCCAGGTTGAACGTCAACAAGGAATGATGCTACTGTACAGCTCCCAGTATTACAACCAAGGTGACACTATGAGGCTCTCCTCCCTGATGGGTGCCTGACTCCCTAGAGCACCTCAGAGACAGATGACAATGCCCAGTTTGATCAATCTGCTTAGGGGAGAGCAAATAAAATCTGTTTTCAGCAGAAAATATCTCTTCCTTAAGTATTTGCGTCCTGGCCAATCAAGTGTCAATTGTGGTACAATAATCATTGCACTTCCAGTGCAAGATTGCTCACCCTAGAGAAATAAAGGTGGATACCATACAGGCACAGGTGGCAAAAGGAATCCAGTCCATGCCAGAGGCTTGCTACCACCTGAGTCCACCCCCAAACCACTGCGGTTGCAACAACTCCATAGGCATTGGCTTTTCCTTTCCTCATACAGGCTTTCGAGAAGACAGACCTGGGACCAAATCCCATTCTAACACTTACTGAGGTTGTGGGCAAGTTCCCTAATTTATCTGAGCTTCACAGTCTTCCTCTGTAGAGCAGGGTTGAGAGCACCTGCCCCAAGGATGGTTATGTGAGTTAGATGACAGGGAAGGGTAACACCCTAAACATCATCTGACAGGTACTAAGTGGGCAGTAAATGTTAGTCCTTCCTCTTTTCCTCTCTTCCCTACCATAAAAAACTGCCAAGGTCACCCAAACGTGAGAACACCCTAGCTGTAAACTTATCTGTGTGACCCTTGAGGCCTAGCACCAAGATCCTGAGCTGGTGGCTAGAAGTTTTGCCTCATTTTTGCTGATAAATGTTGCCCCCCTCTCAAAAAAAATCCTTTAAAACAACAAAAGAAATTCAGGTGAACAATAAAAGCACTGGACATGCCAGTTGACTTAACAATTAGCTTAGGTACACCAACGGCTAGCTGCTCTCCACATAACCAGATGTAGTATATTTACTCATCAAATCCCTCTTTAGCAGGAGACACAGAAACTCTTCGGATCTCAGGTAGCTTAATGCTTAACAGAAATTCCCAACCCTGCTCCAGGCCTGCTTTTGGTGACGCAGGTTGTGTCCTGCTTGAGTCAGAGTTGAAATCCAGCCCAGGCTCCACTTTCCGAGCCAGGATCCCTGGCTCCAAGTTTTGACAGCTCAGAGGAAGAGGTGCATTTTTCTACTTTGCACAAAAGCACCTGATAGACCATGGCAGCCCTGGTTCTGAACATGATCCTGACCCTCTTTTCATAAGCACTCTTCCCTTTGGCTTTGGTGTGGACCTACACCATTGAAATTTGGAAGTTCTAGAATTCCTGGGTCTCAATCTATTTTGGCTTGAAGCTGATATTTTCTGTGACAGACCTTGTCACCACTGCACACAAAACTCCCTGTTGCCCTCCCCTCAGTGTGTGGTGCTCTATCTGCCTGACCTCAGGGTCTTCACTCTCACCATGCCCTGGAATCAATATTGTGATGCTGAATCCATCTTAATTTTTGGGTATTAGTGTAAACATTGACTCCTCACAAGGGCCTTCCCAAGTACCCCAATTTAAATTGGCCTCATTTTCACCTACGCTCTGCTGTTACCTGTTTGTAGTAAGTGCCACATAATAAAAGTAATTCATAATCACACATTTATTACTTGTTAATTTTCTGTTGTCTGTTCAAGCTCTAAACTCTCTGAGGAAGGCAGCCATGTCTGTTTTAGTCACTAATTACAGTGTATTTCTAGCACGTTCCTTGGCACTGCCCTCTCCTTTCTATTTATTAAAGAACAAATGAATGAATGAATTCTGGCCTCAGTCTTCCTCCTTTTTTGCTAGGCTGCTCAGCATCTGCTGTCAAGGCAGTCTATTCTCCTTGGAACACCTCTCCCCTGGGCCAGTCAGATGGTTCCTTGGGAGGTTGGCTGTCTGTTTGCAACTGCTGGTGGTCTGGAGCTGTGCTGATGAGAGGACCTGGCAGCCAGTGACATGAGCTGAGTATGAAAGAGGATGCCACAGCCACATCAGGCCCCCTGCCAGGATGCCCCACAGAAGACCAGGACCACCCTCCAAAAGGAACGGCTGCTATTTCACTGCCACCCCACAGTGAAAGGGATCCTGGAGATGTGGCTCCAGCTTTGGCCAAGCTGACATGGAACTGCCCAGTGAAGCCACCTTGCCCTGTCAGTGCTACCAGTTTTCCAAGGACATCTTTCTATAAGGGTCTATCTGACCCCAGTGGTTGCTTGGGCCAGCCCTAACCACACATGGACCTGTAAATCTCCTTTTCTACCTCATATGAGTCTCTCTGAGCATGTCTCACTGAGATTCTGCTCAAGTCTAAAAGTAACCCAGTAAGCCCCACTCAGGTCAGCGTGGCTCAGCTCATGTCTTAGCTTTGGAGAGGGAATGAAGAGCTCCAGGGCAAGGCATCTCAAGAAGGACTGGAACAGAGCAATATATTGACCCAAGGGAGGACTCTGATCTTCTTGTTTCTTATTTCCTTTTTTCAACTGCCCTTCATATACCAGGTGAGCAAGGATTAAAACTGCATGTTGCACTGATCAAAGATTTTCTTGGTCTGGCCAAACCCACTCCCCTACCCCCGCCTGTTCCCTCTAAAGTCTCTGACTCCCCCTCCCAAGCCCATCCTCATAGCGCACGGCAGGGTTCCACTCTTTGTTTGCATGTCACCCTTAAGCCTTTGGATGGGAAGGGATTTTGCCATCTCTCCTTCAGTCTTCTCCTTTGGCTACTGGATACAGGTCTTTTCCCTCCCCCACTAGCCTCTCCCAGAGCAGGTGACACCACCCTAGTGCTCTGGAACAAATGAGAACTTCTAAGGCAGCATGCACCCTGCTTCCCCTTTCATCCCCCAGGCAGCTGTCATGTCCCCACTTGTCTTCTCTGGAGGTGAGAGCTGCCTGGCTCAGCCATCATGGGGCTCCAGCATGAAAATCACAGGCAGTCTTCCGCCAGAGAAAATCAATTAACACGAAATCCCAGGATTGCCATCTGCCACATTCACACATCTCTCCAGCTTACATTTGTCTCTCCCAGCAATTTATGCCTTCACTGTGTCAAGCTGTTCTAATGCCCTGTCTTTTCCCTAAATGGACTGACTTGCAGTTCTTGACTGATAACTCATAGTTTTTGTTATAAAGAGCAGCATTAGCACTGGCAATACCCCATCAGAAGAGCTCATGCCTGGGAGAGGGTCAGGAAATTTATCTTTCCTTGTCCCACTGAAGTGAAGGCATGTGTCTGCTTTCCAATGAAAAAGAGACACAGGGATCAAAACTTTTCTTTTTTTGCCTTACACAATACACAGTTCGCACCTCCCTTCCATGATGTCCAGCATGACTGAACATCCACAGTCTAAGTCATGAAGGAAAGAAACCATCATCATAGGGAGGAGAGCAATAATCTGGTGTTTCTCAACCAAGGGGACATTTGGCAAAGTCTAAAGAAATATCTGGTTATCACAACTATGAGGTTGAGAGCAGACATTCTACCGGAATCTAGTAGGTAGAGGACAGAAATACCACTAAACATCCCACCACACATAGGACGTCTTTTCTCTTCCTACAATACGGAATTGTCTGGCACCAAATTTCCATAGTCTTGAGGCTGAGAAGCATTGCAGATATCTCAGTGAAGGCTGGCTTCTCACACATTCTGACAGCCTTGCTTCACAGCAAGATGGCATTCAGAGGAAAGCAAGAGAGACGAGAGGCAAAGTTAGATGGTTCACTACTTCTAGATCTCTCTTGTACCCCAAGACACAGCCATCTACGAGCAAGGCCAGGGAGAAAGAACACTTCACATTTGGGCATCATCACCTGGGGGCTGTTTCCTCATCTGTAACATGACACATGGCTGCCCTGCCTGGCTCACCAACTCATTACAACACACATCAGAGGTGATGTGGATTAGAAGGTTCTCAGGGGTTCCAGGGCTCAAAGGTGGTAGTTCCAAGGGTGCATTGCAGTGATGTTGAAGTAGGAAGAAGTATTATCCCAGCAACTGATGCAATAATCCCTACTAAAGGACAAAATTCTCTCTGGCCTCTCCCTCTTCCTATTGGTCTTTGAGAAAGAAAAAGTGATGAGTACACTTGAGGCAGAGAATCACCAGGGTTTCCGAGGAGAATTGTTAAATTTCTCTGCAGAAGACAAAGAGAAGTAGGCTGTCCCTCGCAAGGTGGACCCAGCTGGAATGAGAGGGGCTGAATGGAGTAGGAGCCTGAGGGGTATCTTAAGATAGTGATGCCAACCTTTCCATCTGAGCTGGTTGGCAGTGATGTGATGTCAATCTATCTATTTCTTGTCCCCAAAGTCTCATTCTTATGAATGGTTTGGGAGTAGGAGTGTGTGTGTGTGTGTGTGTGTAAATCAAAAAAAAGGTGCTGAGTTTCACATCTGAATCAACACATGCAGAGTAAAGGCAAAATACTTGGGGTTAGGAACCCTAAGCCCCACCATGAGCATGTAGGCCACCCGACACACACAAACACACACAAGCACGGGTGGGGCAGGAAAAGAGATTCACAGACTTGTTGAGAAAACTCACAAGGGTTTAAGGAGAAAATGTTTGAATCAGTGTCGCCTATGTCATAAGGGACAGGAAGGTACTCCGCTCAGCTCAACTCTGGGTGTGTACTGCTGGCATCAGAGCAGGATTTCTGTTCATTTTAGTGGCCCGCATTCCTAGCCTAATTCTCAGCACACCAGAAATTTCTACTGGTTGCTAAGGATAGGTTGCTGCAGAGATGCCCTCATGGCCAGCTACAAAAGCTTCCAAAACACATCCAATCAAAAGTGCCTCATGGCTTACTGTCAGTGCGGAGAGCCTCTCGCCCTCTCTGAAGAAGGAATGAAGAAATTCTCAAACCTGAAAATTGCTCTCTCCCACCGGCTTTGGGCGTATTTGATGCTCATGATTTTGTCCAAAAAGCCATTGACAGTATCCACTGGCTGGAAGCCAAGATGGCTATAAACAGAAAATGTTTTTAAAAAGACCAACATTCATTAGGTTAGGTCTTCATTTAGTGAAGCACATGTGGAAAAGGGAATAATTAGTGAAGTTAATTGTGGCCTCCTAGAGAACCAAGGGGAATCTCGCGAAATGTCCTGACATTCACCAAGAGCAATATGTTCATTGCTTCTGCAACTAATTGCAATTAGCAAGTGAGAGAACATGCAAACAGTCTCCACGTGTAATTAATTACAAGCCTTTATCACAGTAGACACAGGCTGCTGAGTGACAGCAGACACCTGCCCTGTGCTGCGTCTGCGCTCCATGCGGTTCCTGGCAGGCCCTGCTGCATTGCTTCCCTTCCTTGCACCTGAGTGATGTGCCTCTTAAATACACCAGTCTTCTTTCTCAGACAAGGATTCTTGGCCCTGCCCTCACTAAGTCACACATCTATAATCTTCCCGGCATAAAGCTCACACTCAGATAAAGGAATAAGTAATAACTGCAGCACGAGTGCAGAGGCTCTGCTCCCATTTAAATAGCTTATAATGACCATTGACCCTTTGAGGGCCACAGAAAGGTGACTCTGAGGACATGAGGTACAGACAAGGAGACTTTACCTGCATGGGGCTAGGATGAGGTTGCACGTCAGAAGATGACACCCGTGCCAGGCATGGTGCCTTATGCCTATAATCCCAGCACTCTGGGAGGCTGAGGCAGGAGAATCACTTGATTTCAGGGGTTGGGAGACAAGCCTGAGCAAGAGTAAGACTCTATCTCTACTAAAAATAGAAAAATTAGTCAGGCATGGTGCCAGGCACCTATATAGTTTCAGCTATTTGGGAAGCTGAGGCAGGGGGATCTTTTGAACTCAGGTTGCTGTGAGCTAACCTGAGGCCATAGGGCTCTAGCCTGTGCAACAGAGTGAGACTGTCTTAAAAAAAAAGAAATGATGCCTGAAGAGAGTCCCCCTTTCTCTTTGTCTAGAACTGTCTCCTCAAATGTGACATTAAATAGTCAGAAACTTGCTTGCCATTGTTGTGCTTAATTTCTATCTTGAACACTTTTCTTACCATCACCAGGAAAAATGTACCACACTTAGACATAAAAGGTAGATACTTGTTCACTCACTTCTTCATTGGTTTTGCAAATAAGAGACTAGCAAAGGAAATCAGGCCCATGAAAGGAGTGAGCCCTGATCCTTTTGGAGCCGCCCTGGAGACTTGAGAAGTTATTTCAATTTTGGAAAGTATATGTAAAATCTTATATACAGAAGAGCTCCAGAGTTGAGCTTGGACCCAGGGTTTGTCTGCCCCTTAAGGAAGCTCATATGGTTAACAAAATCTTCTACCTTTCTGCCAGTCAAATGACATTCATATTCTTCTAGGTTATTTTATCACTTCAAAAAAATTAATGATTACTTAATTTGTTACAGTAGAAGCTGTCCAATGAGATCCGTGAGTTTAGTGGCTTAAAGTACTTGGAAGTTCACTGTTTTCTCACACATCCATCCAGGGCTCCCAGCCAGCTCTGTTCTGCAAAGTCATCCAGGGAAATGGGTAAGCGTGGGGCTTCTGCTGTCCTCAGCATGTCCCTTCCAGGGTTCTTTCCCATTGCCTTCCAAATCAAAGAGTGATTTTAAGCAAGGGACACAGAAGTTGCACCCACTGCTTTTGCTCAAACTCCAGTGGAGAGAACTCAGTGACAAAAAGCTGCAAGCAGGGTGAGACACGTCATCTCCCTCTGGGGACACATTCCCATAGCCGGGAAAAAGAGAGACTAGATTTGGATGGAGGAAAATCCTAATATTTAATAAATAAATCCTAATATTAATTAGGATTAGCTTTATTGTAGTGAAATAGAGACACACATCACGTGGCAGTATACTTATCTTTCCACCACTCTGTCATGAGCTATTTGAGCTACTTGTGTCTAGCACACAGAAAGTACTAAATAAATATTTTGGACATGAGTGACTGAATGGATTAATGGAGCAATGAATGAATATACAAATACATCCCCCTACCCTTCTTTGGGGCACATATTTCTAAACATTTCCAAGGTACTTTTTCCCGTAAAACACTTCAGTTGCCTCTGCATAAATGAAGCCCTGAGTCCACTAGTTTTACAATCCCTTAAAGATTCACTCAGTCTGGAGGTTTCTGGACTCTACCTACCTCTCCATACAACTGGTGTCTGAGGCCTAGTGTCACTAAGACTCTTTTTCTTCAGCTCTCTTAACACCTTTTACCTAAAAAAATCTCATAACAATAGTACAATACCTGGGGACCCTTGAATTATTAGGATTAAAAGAAATATCACAACGAATCTTCCATCAAACACAAAGGAAAAAAAGGGATGCATCTGGGACGTGAAAACTATCAAGAGAAAACCTAAATCCCCAAAATATTCACAACAACCCAAGGAGGTAGTTGTTATTTTCTGTCTCTAATTTAAAAATGAGAAGCCTCAGAGAGGCTAATGACTTGCCCTAGATCAAAAGTTATTGAGAGGGCGTAACTCAAGTCTAGGACTATCCAGATAAACCAGTTCAATTCCTACTAAACAAAACCATTCAATGAAGGTTAGAAAACCCAGATCTCATTTTGGCATTGACTTGCATAACAAGTTAACTTGTTATTGTCTCAGCTTGTCATTTTGTCACTTTTTCTTAATGTAAAGGGGGAAAAAATGATCCTACAAAAATGGTGAAGCTGAGTATAATTAGACATGCTAAGTTCAGTCTAAAGAGGATTTATGACGAGGTTAGAGACACACACATAATCCTTCCTCACCCATCAGTAGTCTCTACACCAGGGGAGCTTGGGACCACATCACAGTTTACAACAGGAGCTAGCCAAGGTATTTTTTTAGTGATTGACTCAAGAGTGACAGGTGACAGTTTTCTTGCTGGGGAAATACCCCTTAGGGAAAAGACAACCTGCTTATTTAAACACACACACACACAGACTAACACATCTTGTTCTTATCCACTTTTTTTTTTTTTTTTTTTTGGGCAGTTTTTTTGGCCGGGCAGGGTTTGAATCCACCACCACCGGTACACAGGACCAGCACTCTACTCCTTTGAGCCACAGGCACCGCCCCCATCTTGTTCTTATCTTAGGAAATCATTGACTTTTTAGAAATGCCCACTGTATAGGATACATGGTAAGAATGAGAAGACATCAAACAAAACATATCTGGCTAGTAATTAGTATAGAAATAATGTCAAAACTTGCCAATTATCCTCACATACAGGTGCAACAGTTCTGGAAAAAAGGAATAAGAGACAAGCAGCATCAGCAGGGGTGCTGAAGGGCCAGTTCTAGTGGTTATTGGGCTTAGGACTAATAAACCACTATCCCCCGAGTCTGTGAAGGAATATTTTGCCCTCTCAGCCTAAGTAGGGATGGCAAGTACCTGACACTGTAAGTGAGGAGAAAGCTGTCTTCCTGCACCCTGGGCAATAGTTGCAAAGCATGCTGAGTAATTCCTATAACTCTCAGCCTCTCTGCAGATCCCAAAGAGTCAGCCATGAGGTTTCTCCCCCCATTTGCCTAAAAGATAAATAACACCAAGAGTATGTCCTGCGGCACTTGAAGCACCAAGGAGAAACTGGAGAGCCTTATCACACAGTGTTTACTTTCTCCTGAAGTTCTTCCTAACCCATGTGAGCTAGAATGCCGGTGGGCTTAGTCCCCTCGTCCAAAGGACTCTCCCTGCCCCAGCATTCTTCTCCTATATATATTTATCTCATTCACTGAGTTCTGATTTTTAAATGGCTGCTGGATCGACATTTTGCTGAGATCCTTCTAATCAATGCCCTCTACTCTGAAGAAGCCAACCCTTTTCAAAGGATTGCATGTACCAATAGCATTTGGGGAAAAAAAAATGAAAACTTAACAATAGTGTCCTCTAAAAGTAATGGCCAAATTTGAGCAAATCCTCACCAGGATAGCCCTGTACTTAAATTGTAGTCCATAAAGCATTAACATCACAGGGTAGTCGTCGGAAATGCAGAATCTTGGGTCTCATCTACTAAATCAGAATCTGCATTTGACAAGATCCTTAGATGATTCTAGTGTGCATCAAAATTTTAGAAGCACTCAGCTAGAACACAGAGACCATTTGTCCCAAATATCTCAATCCTCTCTCTTCAAGCCTTAACTCTTGTAGAATACATAGAGCTAATTGGTTTGTTAACTAGTTGCCCAGACCATTGGGAGATTAAAGTCTACAAATTTGAAAGAAAAAATGCAGCAGGTTGCTAAACCCAGAAACAAGAAAAAGAGGATAAGGGTATGAGAAGAGAAAACTACAAACACACAAGTAGTCACATATACACACACACAACCGTATTATCCGAGCGCTACCATGGAGCCCCTAATTAGCACCTGACTCACACGCAGTGCCCTGCACATCCACATTCAAACAAATTTTTTTAAACTCCTTACTGATTAAATCTTAAGTTTATCTATGTTGTATATAAAAACAGTACACTGTACCCCATGACAGTATTAATGTACACAGCTATGATTTAATTTTTTTTAAAAAAAGATTCCTATTGTTAAGAAGTGAGGGAACTTAGTCTCAAAATGAAAAGAAATATCAATACTTAGGACCCAAATACCGTAACCAGCTCCAAAAAGAAACCCTTTTCTACAGTTCTCTGAGGCTTCCAGTTCCCAGGCCAGTAACATTTGCTGACCAAAACTTTATTATTTTCTGTTTCACTGATCATCTCCCTTTTGAGTTGTTTTTCAGGAACAGTGGACCCTCCTTAAAGTAACAAGATAATTACAAGGCTTTCCATTCATTATCTGGTTGTCCAAGGACGTCAAGATAAGCAGTGTTCCAACACAAATCTTGCCCAAGAGTCTACTGAACAATCTACCAATCTACTCCCCACAACCCACATGCACACAAGATGGAAATGATGACCAATATTACCCCCAGCTCTTACTACTAAAATCTCTGATCTGCCATTTTTGATCACACTCTGTATGACTGACTTTTGAGCCCTGTGCTCCACCCCAAATGTTATTTAATATTAACTCACTTCATGGATTATTCATTTTACTTCCTGTTAGTCACAGAGGGAGATTTGAGGTAGTCCTCCTACCTCCCAGTTGAGATCAATCAATTTTCTTTCTTCCTTAACAATCATTCTTGTTAAAGAATTATTTCTGGAAATAATTATTATGGCTTTCTGTGGGTCAAGAAACAGGGAGAACCTCTCTTGCAGGTTTGTTAATAATTCAGGGGCTCATCTAGGATCTGTTGCTCATGGCTTCGTAGCCACAGATTGGGGAGATATTTTAAAGCTTCCCTGGTAGTTGCCGGGCTAAGCTTCTGCTGGAGGTTGAATTTGGTTTCTTCCACTGGCTTTGCTGTCATCACCCCTAAAGAGATTTCTGATTGTCATGAAAGAATAGACTTTTGACCTTTAGACTTTGGTATCTGCTTCCTGGCAGGTGAGTGCTTTTGGAGAATAGCACATAGCAAAGGATTGGGGGGGAGGGAATTCCAAAGGAATCCCCCTTTAAATCTGAATTAGAAGCCGCAACCATTTGGGAGAATAGGACCTCTCTATTTGGCACTCCCTAAGCTTATTCGTTAGGACTACATCTCGCTTGTTTGATTTTTGGTGTATACAACTGCATATATGGTCTTAAAAAATCAGAATCCAATCCCTGAATGTAGCCCTTTCAATGACATTCTTAGAAACTGGTCTGTACACTGAGAATCTTCTGCCCTGCTAGTTGGGCTTTTCTACCATTTAAACCTAGGACGGGTTGTTTGTGGTGCTGGTTAGTTTGAGATAGACTCTTAAGACCTTCTCTCCAGTCTCCCTTTGGAGATATTTGTTTGAAATGTTTTGTTTTATTTTGTTCAATTTGGTGTTCCCAAGCTTTTGTCTGAAATTTCTTAAATTTCTCTTTATATTAAAGTATTATCTATATTGTTGTGTGTCATGTAAATGTACTACCTATGAAAAAGTTTAAAGTCATGCCAGGTTTTCCAGGACTCCAGAACATATATTATGCTCTGTTCTTGTGCACATATTTAAACTGATAGGCAAATTACCTTAAAATTAAAAAATTAGAGCTCAAATGGTCAATCTGCCACCATAGAGCTAAAATATAGACTCTATAAAAGTCTCTATCTCTCTCTGTTTTCTCCTGCATACTTTAAAATTACAGTTGCTAAGATACTAGTATTAAGATAAAACTCACTGTCTACGGTATCACTAATTCAAGGTTACTTAGAACAGCCAGTTCCAACTAAAATGTGAACATTGAAAACTCATTTGAAACAGAAAAAAGAGTAAATGAGGCATTTTAAAAACTCAAACAGCCATGAAAACTGCTTAACCCAAAACTTTAGTCCCTACTTTTCATTATTACCTATTGGGGTAACTAAAATTTGGCCGTGTAAACAAGTTCCAACTTTATCAGAAAAAATTTGGCTCTAACCATCTATTATGAACTGGTAAATTTATATTGTTATCTCATGCCTAGAATTTGGAGGTTAATAGCAATTAAGATCTTTATATACATATGTGCATAAATATACATATACAAAGTATTTTGTACATATTTTTATATATGTACTTATGCTATATATTGTGTTTACATGGTAATAAATTGAGTCATTAAGACACACATAAATAAGTCTAAATGTTTTTCAAGATCATGTGAACTTAATAAATGTTTGATAAACTAGATTATTAAAAATAATATAAAAAAACAAAAATTAAAATGCCTTCAACTTGTCAACACACATTTTTACCTGGTTTTACTAGTCATTTTTATGTTTTTAAGGTGTCAAAGTTTGATACAAAGCTATAAAACTATAAAACAGCCAAAAACAAAGTGATCTGTGTTTATGTAATTTTTAATAAGATTAATTTAATATTATCAGTTTAATAAAAACAGCTGAATCTTCTGAATTATTGGTTAAAAATACTCATGTGTTTAAATTTCTTACTGAGGCTGATATATAATGTTCACAGGCTACAGAATAGTTAACATAAAAAGTAAGTTAAAGTGGTAACTAAGATCTAATAAATAATTTTAATTTTTTTTTTTTTTTTTTTTTTTTTTTTTTTTTTTTTT
>NW_003852416.1:10225339-10245346 GCF_000181295.1 Otolemur garnettii
TTTTGCAGTTTTTGGCCGGGGCTGGGTTTGAACCCGCCACCTCCAGCATATGGGGCCGGCGCCCTACTCCTTTGAGCCACAGGTGCCTCCCAATAATTTTAATATTTAAACAAAATAAATGCTTATGACGGATAATTCAAAATTAATTGCTTCCTAGGTTGACACCAAGATTCAAGTTACTGAGAATTAAAAATTTCTAGTCAATGTGTATGATTATATATATATATGTATATATGTATATATATATATAAATACCAAAACAAAATGTATCTTTAATAAAATATTAAGATGCTATAAAAAAGTAAAATATTTTGTTTAATTCCAATGTTATTTAATACAAAATACAGAATTGTACAATAATTTGTATTATATATTAATATAAAATATAGAATTATGAAATTAAAATCAGTTAAAAACTAAAAGTGAAATTATTTTAAAATATAGATGTAAAGATATTTTTAATAAAAATAATCTTTTTAAATAATTTCATATAAGAAATTTTCTGTAGTAAAGTTTCATCCTAAAATAAATGAATCATTTAAGAAAAATTTAAGACAAACCAGAAAAGTCTAAGCATATCACATTTATATTGATCATAGCTGGTCTATATAAATTATAAGTTGGGTCATAAAAGAAAATTTATAGAAACTTTTGTGTATAATCAAGTTGACTACAGTTTAAAAAAATTAATTAAAACAGAGTTTCATTTAAGTGTTTGTTTTCTCTTAATAATATTACAAAAAGCTTTATTCTAATTCTGTTTCATAATTTTATTCCCTCTAGTTCTAAGTCTGTTGTTATGGCCTAACACTAAATTATTTTTATCTGAAAGGTTTAAAAAAGTAATATTTTCCTCTAGTATAATTCAATTCTATACTTGGCTTTCCTTGATATGGCTAAATTATTTAATGGTGGTGAGCAGCTTTTCATGCTTACTGTCATTTTCTATCCTACTCATAGTACTAGTTTTTCTTATTCATATTCCTCTATAACATGCTATATACTCTTGACCTTCACTCTTCCTTTGTCTAATTAATTCAGATGTCTTCTTCATCGGGTTGACTTGCAAGTTGTCTAAACAGGCCTCTCATAAAAAATTTTTTTTAAAAAATCACACCCCAAAAGGCTCTTCTTTACCATTGAATAACCAGCCTAGAAACAGATTTTTGTTTTACCAAAATAATTTTTTTATTATTCTTAGTAGGTTTTTAATTGCTTTGAAAACTGAACTTCAAAAAGTTAAGATTTTTCCATCCATGTAGTTTTCTGTATTGCCTTTAAGGTCTCTGGATTGAGTCCCATTCTTGACTAAATAAATCATTATTTCACAGTGACCTATGACTCTGTTTTACTGAGGTGTTTCAAGCCTTTTGACATCTTTGACAAATGTCTTCAAATAGAATCAAAGTTACATTAAATATTGTTAACCAATCCTTGTGCTGTTAAATTATAGGGCCTTGACTCCCAGATAATTAACATCAAACTCAATGTACAGATCTTTCACCTCTTTAATTAAATTTGTGACTTAAAATTTTTGTGCTATTATAAATGTAATTAATTTCTCAATTTCTTTGTCAGATAGTTCATTCTTAGTGTGTAGAAATGAAATTGATTTTTGTGTTAATTTTCTTGACTTTGTGTCCTGCACTTTACTAAATTCATTTATTAGTTCGAATAAGTTTTTGGTAAAGTCTTTAGGGTTTTCTATGCATAAGACCATGTAATCTGCAAACGGAAAATTTAACTTTTTCCTTTCAAATTATGATGTTTTTCATTCCTTTTTTATTTGAATGAGTTCAAAGATCTCAAACTATAAAACTTCCAGAAGAAAACATAGGGGAAAGTTCCTTAACATGGGTCTTGGCACAGGTTTTTTTTTTTTTTTTTTTTTTTGGTATAACATCAAAAGTAAAAATAAACAAGTAAGACTATATCAAACTGAAAATCAGTACACAGCAAAGGCAATAATCAAAAAAATGAAGAGGGAACCTACAGAAATATTTGTAAACCATATACCTGATAAGGTCTTAATATCCAAATACCTATATGAGAAACTCTCACAACTCAATAGCAAAGTGATCTAAAAATGGGCCAAGGACCTGAATAGCCATTTTTCCAAAGGAGACACACAAACAGGCATATGAAAAGGTGCTCAGTGTCACTAATCTTCAGGAAAATGCAAATCAAAACCACAATGAGGTATCACTTCACTTCTGTTTAGGATGGCTATTATCAAAAAGCCATGAAAAAAGAGAACTTAAGTCATTTTGATTTGGGGTTTTGTCACATGTAACCCAAGATCTTGATTAACACAGTACTCAGTGAATACTAATTGAATGGATAACATTAGAACTTTGCTTTTCTTAACTTAAGAAATCTGACCCTAGCCATTGTTTCTGTTTTTCACCTGGAGAAGTTCAATGTGACCCCTAACGTGACATCAACTGGCTCTTCCCATTTACCTTTGTAGT
Organism: Otolemur garnettii; assembly: GCF_000181295.1. NCBI lineage: Eukaryota > Metazoa > Chordata > Mammalia > Primates > Galagidae > Otolemur > Otolemur garnettii. Next base: position 10,227,811 of record NW_003852416.1, read on the forward strand.
TTAAAAAGGAATTTGATTTATGTTAAGAGTCATGAAGCACAGGCATTAAGACAACTCCTTCTAAGTATTTTTAGGTATGCTTTTAGTATGCATCAAAAGAAATACATGCTCAATACATAGAATGCAGCACAAAGAAGGAAATGGAAATTATGTATCCAACCACCCGTAATGAGATAATGTTCATTATCTCTTGGCTTTTTTTTTTTTTTAAATAAAAGCCAAGAGATAATGAGCATTAGCACTGGTGAAGATGTGGAGAAAAGAGAACCGTTACACACCATTAGTGGGAATGAATTAAATTAAGTTGCCATGGGCATGATGCAAAACAGTGTAGAGGTTCCTCAAAATTTTAAAAATAGAACTACCGTATGATCCAGCAATTCCACTTCCAAGTATATACCCAAAGGATTAATATGGGGGGGGGGCGTAAAATGACCAAATATAAAATTCCAGGGTTCATCACTCCACATGAACTCCTAAAAACTATCCATGTAAGCTTCATAAGAACTAAAAATCAGTCAAGCAATCATACTAACATTATGTCAATGAAGGAGGCACTGAAGGGGGCAGAAAAAACAATCTTGTGTTGCCACTGCCTCTGTCCCCCACCTGGAGCAGGGCCTTGTCAGCACGCTAAGTGGACAGAGAACCTGTGTGCCCAGGGGAAAGAGAGGGAAAGGCTTGTGGGGCTTTAAATTAAAACTCAGGATTGTCCTGGCACAGGAGAACACAGCACAGGACAGAATTAGGCAAGTGTCTATGGAGGGAGCATTTAGACCAGTTCAGCTAGAAGGAAATCCTCTGCCCTGAAACCGAACTTCCAGCCAGCCCCATCACTGACCAACAAAAAGCAGCCTGAGGCCTGGACTAAATTTATAACAGCAATCAGACAAAAGAAAGAAATAAAGGGCATAAGAATTGAAAAAACAGAAGTTATCCTTGTTTGCATATGATTATCTTATCTCTAAAGAAACCTAAAGACTTCACAAACTATTAGAACTAATAAACAAATTCAGTAAAGTCTCAGGATACAAAATCAATATACAAAAAATCAGTAGTATTTCTGTATTTCAACAGCAAACAGTCAGAAAAAGAAACAAATTTATTCCATTTATAATAGCTACATATAAAATGCCCAGGAATAAGCTTAACCAAAGAAGTGAAAGATCTCTACAAAGAAAACTAAAAAATATTTATGAAAGAAACTTGAGAAGACACAAAAAATGAAAATATATTCCATGTTCATGGATTGGAAGAATCAATATTGTTAAGACGTCTATACTACCCAAAACAATCAACAGATTCGAAACAATCCCCAATGACATTCTTCTCAGAAATAAAAAAAGTCCTAAATTTATATAGAACCACAAAAGACCCAGAATAGTCAAAGCTATCCTGAGTAAAAAGAACAAAACTGAAGGAATCACATTACCTCAATGCCAAATTATACCACAGAAGTAGTGGTATAATTTTTTGTTTAAAAAAAAAGACCAAAAGAGCATGACACTGACATGAACACAGACATAAAGACCAAGAAAACAAAATAGGAAACCCAGAAATAAATCCATACATCTGTAGTGAACTTATCTTCAACAAAAAGTGCCAAGAATATGCAGCAGGGGAAGGACAGTCTCTTTAATAAATGATGAGGAGGAACCTGGATGTCCATATGCAGAAGAATCAGCTAGACCCCTCTCTTTCACTATATACAAAAACTGGATCAAAATGGATTAAAGAATCAAATCTAAGACCTGAAATAATAAAATTACTAAAAGAAAACATTGGGGAAATTTTTCAGAACATTGGTCTGGGCAAGGACTTCTTGAGTTATCCCCTCAAAGCACAGGCAAGCACAGCAAAATTGAACAAATGGGATAAAATCAAGCTAAAATCTTCTGCCCAGCAAAAGAAATGATCAAATAATCACTGCAACAAAGTGAAGAGACAACCCTCACAATGGAAGAAAATATTTTCAAACTCTCCATCTAGCAAGGGATTTATAACTAGAATATATTAGGAGTTCCAATGACTCAATAGGAAAAAATCAAATAATCCAATTAAAAAATGGGCAAAAGATCTGAATAGACATTTCTCAAAAGACATACAAATGGCCAATAGGCATATGAAAAAATCCTCAACATCATTAATCATCAGAGAAATGCAATTCAAAACTACAGTGAGAGTTCATCTCACCCTAGTTAAAATGCTTGTATCAAAAACTCAGGCAATAATGAAAGCTGGGGGAAGGATGTGGAGAAAAACTAGTACACTGTTGGTAGGAATGTAAATTAGTGTAACCACTATGAAAAACAGTATAAAAGTTCCTCAAAAAGTCAAAGGTAGAACTACCATATGACCCAGCAACCCCACTGCTGTGTATATATCCATAGGAGGGGAATTCAGTATGTCAAAAAGATACCTGCACTCCCATGTTTATTGCAGCACTATTCACTACAGCTAACATATGGAATCAACCTAACTGTCAATCAGTAGATGAATGGATGAAGAAATTGGGATATGTATACACAATAGAATATTATACAGCCACAAAAAAGAATGAAATCCTGCCATTTGCAATAACATGGATGGACTGGAGAACATTATGTTCACGGAAATAAGCCAAGCACTGAAAGACAACTCTCATTTACCTCTTTTATGTTTACATGGATGGAGCTGGAACATATTCTTCTTAGCAAAGTATTTCAAGAATGGAAAAAAAAGTATCCAATGTCCTCAGCCCTACTATGAAACCAATTTATAGCTTCCATATGAAAGCTATAACCTGACTATAGCCCAAGAAGAAGGGGAAAGAGGAGGGGGGGAGAGGGGAAGATAGGTGGAAGAGGAACCACACCTACGGTGCATCTTACAAGGGTATGCGCTAAATCTACTAAATGTAGAATATAAATGTCTTAACACAATAACTAAGAAAATGCAGTGAAGGCTATGTTAACCAGTTTGATGAAAATGTTTGAAATGGTATATACAACCAGCACATTGTCCCCCATGGTTGCATTAATGTACACAGCTATGATTTAAAAAAAAAAAAAAAAAAAAAAGGCTAGGCACTGGCATCAATGCATAACTTCCCAAGGGGAGTACTTTGAAGGTGACTATAGTGATATTTAACAACGAGGTATGTAGCGCTTTTTCTGGGATGAATTCATGAACTTAATTGTCTGACTTTGTATGTGGGGGTTAAATATTTAAAACAGTTGGCCCCATGGAGAGAGGGTAGAAAGCAGTAACCGGAGGCTGGAGAGGCAGGGTGCGGGGGAGATAAAGTGGGGATAGTTAATGGTTGCAACACTTTAGTTAGATAAAATAGACAATATTTGATAGCACAACAAAGAGACTATAATCAACAATAAGTTAGGGTGCTCTTTAAAATAACTGAAAGAGTAGAATTATAATGTTCCTAACCAAAAAAAAATGCTAAACGCCTGAGGTGATGGATACCCCAATTACCCTGATTTGATTGATCCGTATTGTCTATCTATATCAAAGCATTATATACATATCCTTTAAAGAGGACAGATTTCTGTGAAGAGGAAGTGCATATCCTTTTACTTCTGAAAGCCAACATCTTTCTGGAGGCTTCTCCCGCTTGTATTATAGAGTAGACCAGCCAATGGCAGGCCCCTGAATCCACACCACCAAGACCCCGGCAGAGACCTGTCCACAGCCAGACCAAAGGCCAGGGCTCATCACAGAGGAGGGCCATGAGGGCATCGCAGGAAGGGCTCACTGCTGGGCAGGCACTGTAATCCGATTTTATATTGGTGATTACATTTACATATATAAAAGCCTTTTGTTTAATACTAATACTCTGTGAAGGACACCTGCTTGCTTCTAGGAGATACAGTGCAAAAGAAACATCATTCTTGTTCATATTCCAAGTACAAAGGGTTTAACAAGGCGAATAAATGCAGTTTATTAACCATTTGCTAGGCATTCTGCTATGCTATCTTTTTATATCCTTTACATGTATTTTTGTGTGTATAGGTATGTACACACACCTAATTATATCTACACATATAATATCTATATAAATAAACATACATATAATTCCTGTATATAAATATATTATATATATAGATATATCTTTACATATCATATATAACAGGATATAGTTGGGTGTATATTTATATCTGTATATAAATACATACATTTGTGTTTGGGAAGTGGCAATGGCTTTTTTTCCCCTAATAGTAAAAGTAATAGAGGAATGGCTAAAAGTGTAGGAATTAAAAGTCAAATTGCCTTTAACTTTGGGCAAGTTGCTCATCCTCCTTGAACCCATTTTCCTATCTGGAAAATAAAAAGAGAGAGAAAGAGTAATATGAAGAGTAATAGAGGAGAAACACAACACAGAAACACATACCTGAAACATAAATACAAGTGAACATTATCTTCGTGTGTATCAGGAAAAAGAAAAAAAGATGCCTTTCCTAAAAGGCACAAAGAAGGAATTAAGTTGGCCCCATATGCCTGTTACCCAGAATTAGGACAGTTATTATTTTGCTAAACACAATTGACGAGTTTTCTCTGTGCATTTTACACACACACACACACACACACAGAGAGTCATGTACTTTGCTTTTACAAAAATATCAGATTCCACTGACCGTACCTACCCTACTTTTTTCCCCCAAATAGAGTAGGTAGCATTATGCGTCAGTACACAGAGAACCTTCTTAATGGCTTCACAGAATTTCCCAGTCTGCAAATCATAATGGTGTCTCCACAACACATTTTATTTCTTTTTCTAGCAGAATTGGCACATCTAGGAAAAAACATTACCAGCTAATGGTGAGGACAATAAACACTTTTTTCCTGTTTCTGACCTTTCTAGAGTTTTACCAGGGAGTCTGAAGTTAGCCATGGATTATAAATGCAGGCTTCATAATGCTACTACCAAACCCATTTATTGATATTGGAGAGTTTTTAGTATCAGAAATGGATGTTAATTTTTATCAACTGCTTTGTCAGTATCTATCAAGTGGTATTATGTGGGATTTTTTGCTGTTAATTAATTGAGTTATATTCATTGATTTCCCAATGTTAAATAATTAATGTAGTTCTCGAAAGCAGCTTACTTTGTCATGAAGCGTCACTTAACTTACTAATAGGTCCTATTTGTTATGATGATTATAGACAGCCAAATTTCAAACAAAATAGCTCTTTAGACTCATATTAGAGTTAATGCTATTTTTTATAAAAATAATTGACAATATTTCTATTTTTATTTTAGAAAGCTAGATAAATTTAGTCTAAGATTAAAAGTATTTGCAAGGAAAATAATCTTGTGACAAATTTCTCAATTTTCAACTCGAGATACTAATGTATTTCAGTTTCTACCTCTCCTATGGTCTTTTTTGATCATTTATATATTTTCCAATTTGGGGGTGAAATAGTCACAAAGCCCTGAGGCTCTCCAGCTATTTGAGGGAGTCAGCACTTTCTCCCCCACATAATCACCTTTGTCTGATAGAGTTAGTCAGTCTCTGAGAAAATGGCTTTTCCCCCCTCTCTGACTATTTGCTGAAACCTCCAGATGAAAGACTCATTTTCCCTATAATATCCAAAGACAACCACAGGCTGGTGAGAAGCTGGATCAAAACAACACAAAGCCTGTGATGAGATACAACCTTCAGCTGTGTCTGCCGTCCCTACCTGCCACTGTTGTTTTCACAAGGAAGAAAGAAGATGGAGCACTGCCTGCCTCCCCTGGTCTTCTCAGACCCCCAGCCCTCTATCCTTAACCCCAGAGATCAATTGTATCTCACTGAATACTCACGGTATGACTTCTGTTTTACAGCAGGAATTGAACATGAGCTCATTTCTTTACCAACCTGAGCTCATATAGGTAGTTAGGGGTAGAGCCAGGATTCGAATCAAGGCCATCTGCCTCTGAAGCCCATGGCCTTTCCTCTGCTCTTCTGGCATAGTTCGGATCTGGGCTGACATGGCCCTTGAAACCTAGTTATACCCTATGCCTCTCATAGAGTTGGGACACACAGAAGTGAGTGAGTGATAGAGTTAGAATCCTGTCGCATGCAATCTAAAAGGGCCCAACGAATAAAGCTGCTAATGTGTATGAATCCAGCCCTACCTGACTGTAACTCTGGGTCATGGTGCATCATGCTCCTTCCTTGAAGTGTACCTAGCACCCAGCCTCCAAGAAAGTCGGAGCTCAGCCTCCATACAGCAGAACAAAGAAATCAAGCTCCAAGTAAGTAGCTAATCATTAGATTGATTTTGTCTCTGAGCGCTAACTATAAATCATAGGAAAACTAACTCAAAACCTGCAACATAATTAAATGGAGAAAAATAGCAAGCCGGAAGAGTTGAATTTTAACAGACTGCCCAGATACTATGTGGAAAATCCTGGCTAATTTCATTATATCTTTAGATTTTAATTTCTACCGTCATGTAAATCACTGACCTTATACACTACAAAATATATGTGAATACTGGAGATTCAGAAGGCCTGGATGCAACAAAAAATTAATGAAAGAAAACTTGTCTAGAGAGAGACTGACCTCAAATCCCAGATTCCCCTGATGACAGTAAGAACATGATTACAGACGTATTATCTACATTTCACAGATGAGGAATCTGACCTTGGGCAAGTTTCTGTACCAAATTGGTTTATCTGAAAGGGCACAAATCATATCTTAAACAATTCCTGAATCCCCTGGTATAAAAGGACCTAAAACTTCCAGGAACATCCCGCTTCCTCCTATTTTTCTGGATTGGTCTAGATGTCATCTTATGAGTATGAAAAAAAAAAATCAGTGCTAAGGAAACAGCAAGATTTTTCTAGGGCTTTCTCTTCTGCAGTGCAGGTATTTTCACATTTTGAGTTCTCTGTCTCCTATTTGGAAGGGAAATATTTATCATCCAGGGAGTATGCTGCATTTTCTTCTTTTTACAGTTCGCATATTGCTGATGTTGCTAAACACTGTCGTTTTCTTTAATGACGTTATTCACAAAGACACCAATGGTTTTTAAAATGGCAAAATGTCCTCTTCTCCCTGATGCACTAACAGCACTAACTTTCAGCTCTACCGAAATTTGCCCACCTTCAGACAAAGGGAGGAGACCCTTCCCCATCTACCTGAGAATCTCTCGGAGGTTATTTCATACCAGGAGCTAACTGCTAACTGAAAATGCTCCCAGACAAATCATAGAAGAGTTGTTTATTGGATTTACTCAATGAAAACACAGAAGATCCACTGAAAAATTTGAACAACTATTTCTACTCCTTCCTATCTTTGGGTATGAAAATAAATGATTTGTTTGAAACCATAGCTGAGCTTCACCCATCACCTGATGTGCTGGAAATTAATTATACAGCAGCGGTTTTTGCTGTATCAGGGCTTTTTTACAATCCTGAGATAGAAATGTTGTCTATACCCATATAAAAGGAAAAGATTAGCTGGTGAGCTCAGCTTTATTTTGCCGATATATGCAATGGAAAGGGGGGAAAATGCACCTTTTCTTGAAAAGCAATTAGTCTTCAGGGGCTAAAACTGTACTCGGTATACCAAGAATAACACAGAGGACATTGCAGGTGGAATCATGAGAATGTCTTTGCCTTTCTTTTTTTTTTTCCCTTTTAAAAGACCCTTACTGAATATGACTCCTAAGCTCTAAAAGAAGTTGAACTGTGAGCCTAGGCGATTAGTGGGAATGTCTGGGTGGAGAATCTTCAGCATAATCCTACTTCCCCATCATGTGATGATGGGAAATTTGTATCTCCCCTCAGAGTTCTACAGTCTTCCTCCAGGGACAACCCTGTGACAGTGGAGTGCCCCCTGTGTGCTTGGTGCCAGTTCCTTGGTCCACATGATATCTAGTCTTCATGACAGATCTACTGTGCAGACAAGGAAACTGAATCAACTAGCTCAGCCTTTTGCTCAACCACTCCAAAGTCAGACGGAAAAAAGACAGCTGCTTACATCAGGGAACTCATAGCTGAGACTTCACATGGTACAAACACATCTGATGCTCACAGAGAAGTCATATTGTTCTCCTGTGGGTCACAATCTCTGAGAACATCTGTTCAGACAAGGTCACTTCACAACGCAAAATACAGACACCTGTCTTCCTCTCGGCTAAATGAGTGGCTGCTAATTCTTCCCCAGTTACAACTTTATCCCTACTCTAACCTGCCCTCCCTATAGATAAGATTTATTAAGATAGTCATAGAATTGCAGATCAAGAGAGACCCTCCACTTCCTTAGACACTCCCCAAATTACCCCTCCATATCCTGAATTTTTCCTAGGTTCTTTCTAACATCTGCTAACTGAGAAACCTCACAGCTTCCCCTGGGGTATGTCTTCTCATATGGCAACCACCTCAGTGGTTTTCAGCCTTCCTAATGCCATGGCCCTTTAATACAGTCCCTGTGGCTCGCGACCCACAGGTTGAGAACCACTGCAGCAAGTAGTAGACCCAACTTTTTCAACTGCAGGTATGTTCCAGTGTTCCAGAGCCTGTGAGGTCTGATCCCTCCACTACATTCTCATATTCTCAATTGTTCACTAAACTGACCTGAGCCTCTGTTTTCTCATCTCTAAAATGGGGATAATCAAAATATCCAACTCACAGGTGCATATAAGGATTAAATAAAGTGAAGTGATCAAAATTAAGTAATTGAGGGCAGCTCCTGTGGCTCACAGGAGTAGGGCGCCAGCCCCATATGCCAGAGGTGGCGGGTTCAAACCCAGCTCCGGACAAAAACTGCAAAAAAAAAAAAAAAAAGTCACTTGAAAATTAAGTAATTGAGAGCTAGTCTTACTATCATTCCCACCACTGCTGTTATTACTGCTATTACTCTGACACTGTGACACTATACCGTCTCAGTAAGACCTTTTTGAAGAATCCACTTCCACAGGCATCTCTCCCTCTAAAGCTCACACATGTATCAAACTCCTGCTGTATGCAAAATCCTTTTCTGTACTTCTCTGAATTTTCCTAGCTAAAAAACTCCCCAAACCTTCAAAACATGGAAAGCTTTTGCTCAATCCAAGAAACGCCTTATATATTATTTCTAGTTTTATGCTCTTTGTCTATGACAAGTTGGTTTCTGCCTTTAAGGACCTTACTGTATCTGGAAGCTGTAAACCCCTCCTGGCACAAAGCAAAAGGTCAATAAAACAGGTGTTGATTGATAGAGTGAAACAAAAGTCGAACAGCAATGCGCCACTGAGAGCAGAAAGGAACTGGCTCTTCCATTTTAAAGATGAGAAGAAATAAGCAATTCGGGAGCCTTTTGCTTCTGGAGCCTTTTGCCCCGTGTTTGCCTCCTCTTGGGGTTTACAGTTTGCATTCTCCAGGTTAACAAGATCACAGTGTGTTGGTGTCTGTCGCCCTTCTTAGGAAAGAATCTTACAAAGGGAATTATTTTCATTTCTTTTCACTCTCATTTCCACTTTACCACCAAACATTCCCCCCTACTTGGCTCCCAACAGCCTAAGTTTCTATTAATAATGAGGCAGTTCCTTTTTAATAATGAATTTTCAGCACACATAGACCCAACTTCCAGTTTTTGTTTCAAAAATAAAAAGCTAGAGAGGAGGATTTCAGTAGCATCTAAATGTTTTATTTGCTATATGTAGTAAGACTCCTTTATGTCCTGAGACTGCTATGGTAGATTTTCAGTAGTTCTTGAAATGTGGGATAGGGATGCTTCCTTCCCACTGGTAAATATACTTTTTAGTTACTTGACTTTTATTAGTAAGGAAGTCGTCGTTTTCTTTAAAACTAGCGAGCAATACTTCCTACTCACACTTTGACAGGTTCTGAAACAAGTTCCCAGGACTGAGGCCTGAAAGGGCATCCAAGTCATGGCATATATTGCAGCTGTTTCTGCAAATACACTTGACCTACATCTATGCACCTGAGATAGCCCCTGTACATTATTTTGAGTGTAAAAAGCAAGATGCAGATAAACAGATGATAGATAGATTAATATAATTGATCAACCGGCAGATAGACAGATACAGTATTTCCAACTTATGTAGACTTTCATAACCCAAATCCATACATATGTGTTTAAATGTTTATGTGTGGTTTTTGAAAGTGAGAAAGGTATAGATGAATATGTTCTAAACTGTACTGGTTACCTGGGGTCAAGAGACATGGGAGGAGTGGGGAGAGCAGAAATGATTACCTTTGTCTTTACATATTTTTGGATTTTTATCACTTCTTAGAAAATGCATGTGATTTTTGAAAAATAAAGAATAAAGAAACGAAAAAGCACAAATCCTTCTGACTCTTGAAGTTGTACTTGCAGTGCTCAAAAATCTTTCATGGCAAGGGTAAGCAAAAGAAACCTCAGAAGACCACAGTGTGATGTGAGAAAAAGGCCCTGGGCTGAAGTAGGAACATCTGGGTATAAGGAAATTTGGAGTAAGCAAAACATATTAATGGGTGTCTCCAAAGGAAAATTATGCATTGTTTTGCTCATACCCTTCAGGATTATCTAATTCTAGCTTTTCATTGCCTTTGAGAAATGTTAAAACTCTGTGCATTATAGGTAAATTATAGTAATACAAAATAACTTCATACACACACAGTTGAATTTTTCCCAGTAGAGTGACATTTCCCTCCCTCCCCCACTATCCTCATCTATAATGTGTATGTTCTTTGGGTTTTTTCTTTGAACTGGATATAACATCTAACCAGTTCCTTCATTAATAATGAGTTAAATAAAATATCTAACACATGTTCATTTTGCATCTGAATTAGTCATCGTGATTTTTATTTTTTAATAATTAACTTTCTATATGGAACTGAATCCCACTCTGGCCAGGACCAGCACCTGCTGTGTCACTAGGTTAAGTCCTTTTACTTCTCTGTCCACATCTCTCCATCTCCCTACCCTTCTTTTACCTTCTCTCTCATTTCCCTCTCACTCATACCCCTCTCTCCGCATACAATCAGATGGCTCTCTATGTCTGTAGTTATCAACCATGTGGTGGGATTTGAGGATATACATAGGTTTTATTTTACTTGTCTGCACTGCCTGAATCTTTTATAATTGGCAGCCACCATTTCTATAAATCAACAAAGTATATAGAAGTGACGTTGTAACACTTGTCAGAATTTATCAAATGCTTCTTTCCATCCTTATCTTTTATATTTTTGATCTTTGAAGAACATATGAGTGAGAAATATGAGTCTGTGACCTTTACCAAAGAAGTTGAAAAGAACTGAGAGTTCAAGGAATGAAGTTTCTAGAGGGCTGGCCTAAATGAACAGATGCCTCTGGCATAGCATGGTCTTTGCAAAGAGAGGCTCCAGCCTGGCACATTTCCAGAGGCGGCACCTCTGCCTGTAGGTGCCCGATGCACCACTCTTCCTATGAGGCCTTTTCCAGGTGGCCAACAGTTTGTTGAGGCAGCTTCAAGTCACTGATATATCCTAGTTGCACCAGGGGGACCAGCACATCCATTTGTGAGAACATCTACCATGGGCATTTGAGGGAAATAAGTCATCCTGACAGGTCTGCACAGTACACTGAAGTCTACAAAAGACATTTATGGACATTATCTCATTTGATCCACATCTCTTCTGAATGAGGGAGGTAAAGCAGATGGTAAAGCACTCCTCCTTACAGGTGAGATAACAGGTGCACCAGCTTCAGAGCCAGAAATCTCAGGGGCAAATGTGACCTTGATGTTCAAAATGACCTCCAATATGTTCCCACTCCAGTGGGCTCATCACAGTTCATGGTTAGGGGACAGGGGTGGGAAGTCAGGGAGAATAAAACTATTTTGCACAGTAACAGTTTAAAATCTTGTCTTTAATATCTTTAAACTTTCTATTTAAAAATTGCAATTTATTTTATGAAATTAAATCTAGAGAAATGAGAAAATCTTTTTAAAAGTTAGAGGTAATCTTGAGGGTAAACTAGGAATTGAGGCTCTGAGCTCTATTCCAACTTCTCCCACTTACTCATTCACTCCAAGAAATGATTGAGGAAATCATTGCAAATCATTGCAAAACACTGACCCCTCCCAAACTTTGGTTCACTCCCAGATTTGTCCAACCTGCAGCCTATAGGCCGCATGCAGATTCTGTGAGGACTGTTTTGCTTATCGTTGGTGGCGGATATCACAAAAATTATGCACACACCTTTTTGGCTGCTCATCAACTTTCGTTAGTGTTTGTGTATTTAATGTGTGGCCCAAGACAATTCTTCTAACATGTGGCAAAAAAGAAAAAGCTTAGACACCTTCAGAGACTAATTATGAGGATTCAGAGCAATATGGCTACCAATGGTCCACACCAGCCCTGGCCCCTAGAAAGCGCTCAGTCAGTTATCACCTAATAATGACTGAATAAGACATAAAATGCAACACTAAACTCAGACCACACTAACATTATATTGAAAACAAATGTCTGTATCTTTGAGAGCTACAAAGCTTCCTTCTTCTAGGTCCTCAGCACACTCCTATTGAGGAGTGACATTAGGATCGACACAGCACCATAATCACTCTCGTTTAACCCCGTATAATTTGAAAAACCCATGACTTTGACTTTGGAATACACTGCTTTCTTTCACATTTACCTAATCCACTCTGCCTTCTCTGCTCATCTCATTTCTCTCTAGCTTTTGATGGAGCAACAAAGGGAATTCTCATTGTTGGAGACAAATTTAATAGCCCATGGAAATAGACAATTAAATACAATTATGAACATTCCATAGTTGATATGGGATTAACTGTATAGTTAGTGCAGTGCTTCTCAATTTCAGCACTCCAGGTATTTTGAATGATTCTTTGTTTTGGTGGGCATCCTCTACATGGTAAGATGTTTATTAACATCTCTGCTTCTACCCACTAGATGCCAGTGGAACACTCTACCTCCCTTACTCCCAAGTTGTTATAACCAAATGACTCCAGACATTGTCAAATGTCTATTGGGAAGCAAAAATTGTCCCTAGTTGAAAACTGCTGGGCTGGTGCATTGAGCTGCTAATCTGTTGTGTTAAGTTGTAGAATTAGAATGCTGTTTACGACTCACTGTTTATAAGTTGGTGGGGACAGCAGATCATCTGGAGGTAATGCACTTGGAGCCCCTTGAAATGGCATTCTCATGACCACGTTAGCTGGAAATAGCACAGCACATGAGACGTGTATTCCATAGGACTCTTCTAAGAATGCAGTCTGATACACTGCCAATGGAGCCACTTACTCTGTGATGATGTTTGGGACATAAGCCAATACCACAAGGAAAAAAAAATGTCCCTTGGAACAACCCAGCATGTTTGCCCTTCAAGGTAATACCCATTTGTCTTTTTGGGGCCAGCATAAAGATTATTATTTGCCAAAGATTATAACAGTCAGATACTGAAACTCTTCGTCTGATTGATGTATCAAATAGCCCCTCCTCCACAGCCCAGAGGGTACTTCAACTAATTGAGAAAACTTGAAACAAGGCAGGAGGAATCACTTAATCCAGCTCACCTGATGACAATGGAACCAGCCCAAACTCCCAATTCTCCTTCCACCCAGATGCCAGGGCCTATGGCTAAAGCAGATGAGGCCACCACACATTCCAAGGATAAAACCCTGAATTCACCAAGATAATTCATAAAAGACCACAAAAATATCCTTTAAAAATAATAAAGCCTGCTTTTTCTTTTTAACTGTCCTAGATGGTACATACAAATGATTATTTATTCATCTTCTTATGTGTCACATGAAGTCTCTGTTGCTTTGTTTATTAGAAAATGTTATTAAAATTGTTTTTCTTTGCTCTTACATTGAGAGCCACAAAGCTTTGGAACATGACAAAGCCCAGCACTGATGTCTCACAGAATCAACTAACTAAGTAAGATTTATAACATAAGCAAATTCTGCACTTTTAGCTGTGTAAATACCAGCAAAGAAAACTGGGTCATCTGCACACTGCTTTTCCACCTAAGGGACACAGTGCCCAGCTGATGCAACTGCCCAGCTTACCTAGGCTAAGCTGTAATTGTAGGATGACCCTGCAGATAGACTAAGTCCATTACATTTAAGCTCAAGATTCTCAAAGTTGGCTAATCAATAGAATTTTCTGGGAACTTCTCAAAATTCACTTTACACGTTTGCTCCCAAACTTTTTTGTGTGTAACAGTCTCATGTTGTCAACCTTGGTAGAGTGCTGTGGCATCACAGAAACCTCAAACTCTTGGGCTCAAGCAATCCTCTTATCTCAGCCTCCCAAGTAGCTGGGACTACAGGCACCCACCACAATGCCCAGCTATTTTTAGAGATGGAGTTTCAGTCTTACTGAGGCTGTTCTTGAATTCCTGTGCTCAAGCAATCCACCTGCTTCAGCCTCCCAAAGTGCTAGAATTATAGGCATGAGCCTTTGCATTCAGCCCAAACTTATTGAACAGAATCTCTAAGTATGAAAATTTAAATTTTTTGTGAAGTTCTTCAAGTGATTCTGATGTTTGGCTAGATTTTAGAACAATTCGATTAAGTTTTCAGACTCTGAGACTGGGTGATGTCTTGATGATGACATATTATATTCAAGTTCACTGGTAGTTGAATTTGCAGCTACCATGTCCCCTAGTTCAAAGATCAAGTATAACAAAAATGGGAAAATTAAAAAAAAAAAGTCAGAATTCCCAACTGTTTATGTAGAAAAAATTTATGCTCTGACTTTTTTGGACTATTTCTAAGTTAAACTTTTATCTTTGTAATCCATAAAATGATAAAAAAAAAATTTAAGAAATTATCTATTTAAATATTTAAACCAAATATCTCAGGTAGCTTCTCATATGTAGCAACAACACAAAACTGTTCCCCAGCAGCCCAAATATTGGATCATTCACTCATTTGAAAGAAATGATGGACACCTTTACTTGGAGGACTTGATCTCAAAAATCAACTAGCTTTTGTTATATTTGAGGGAATAACCCAGTGCTCAAAACTAAAATGTAAAAGGTGAGTACTTGAGTACTGAATATGGAATGCCCGACAAAATCAGAGGCTGCTCGAGATTGGAGGTAGTCTACTGAAGTAGTCAAGAGAAGCATACCTGCCCATATAGATGAGTTCTGAAGAAAGATGATAGGAGAGAACCTGGAGAGGTGCTTCAATCATCCCTGTACAATGTCTCTCATTGCTTCAGTCAATAGAAGACTAATAAAAGCACTATTAGCTCTTCAAGGGTTGATGCTTAGAGAGTAGAAGCCAAGTGGCCATTTGACATTGACTGCAGGACAGCCACCCATGGCAACCAAAAACCCTCCCACCATTAGTGAGTACATCTATTTAACAAAGTCCGATTCCAGCTGGCTCCATTTGCATCCATAGTAAAACAGAATAAAAACAAACAAACAAACAAAATATCCCCCTACATCCAGTTCATAACTAGCCTTCTATATGGATAGAGCAATTACCACACTGTTTAGATCGTCTTAGCTTGTTGCTGTCCAGTGCAATATGCCAGGTTTTTGTGGAATACTGAGTTTTGTAAAATACAGATGATATTTTGTATCTTGGCTAAAGTATTTAGTATTTACCAGCAAAATGCAACATCTCAAGTCACTGGAATATGATGTATAATAGAGAGTATATCAAAAGTTGCCCCTAAAATCACCATATACAGGGAAACTGGGAAACTGTAGCTAAATGTACATTTATTTACAAAATATTCATTAAATAATTTTTTTAAATGGTGGCCAACAAATAGAGAATATTTTGTAAAAAATATTTAGGGGCAACTTTTGGGACACCCTGTATAATCCATGGAGGAAATGCTGACCAACAGAAAACGTGACTTTCACTGTAAATAAAGGATATCACTATAGAATGTATTAGCAGACTGCTCTGCCTTTACATTTTGAGAGAAATAAAGAAGATTTATGTTGGGCTACTGCCAAAAACTTGTATCTATTTATCACATTTACAAGCTTATTATGGATTGATGTTTGTGGCCAAAATGATTAAATATGAGTATTCTCCCCTCTTCCCAAACTTCCCATTTGAATTTGTTTTGATTTGTTTGAGCATCAACATAGAAGTGATCACTTACACATAAGGTTAGTTTTGAAAATAAAATTCATAGATGTCTGGAATTTTCTTGGGCTAGACTTAGAGGAAAAAAAATCAGAACAGCAATATTAGTATCAGAAAAGCAGGCATTACAAGGATTATTTCCAGAGCAAAAAACCACTTCATAGTAATGAAAGTCTCAATTCATCAAGAAGATATAACAATCCTAATAGTGAATGCAACTAATAACAGAGTTCTAAAATACATTAAATCAAAAATTGATATAAATAAGAGAAATACACAAATTCACAATTATACTTGGGGATTTCAATACTCCTCTCTCAGTATCTGATAGATCAAAAAGGCAAAAAAGTCAGCACCTAAAAGACTTAAAAAACACTATCAACCTTTTTGACCTAATTTGTAATTACAAAATATTTCATTCACCCGGCTGAAACAGAATATATATTTTTTTTCAAGTGCACAAGAAACATTCACCAAAATAGATAAAATTGTCTAAAGTCATATGTTAGGATACCTGAACCATACAAAACGTTCTCTGTGTTAACTAATGTTTTCTATGCTACAAAATTAAACTAGAAGTCAATAACAAAAAAATGCCAGAAAAATCCCTAAATAGCTGAACTGTATGCTTCTAATTAGCCTATGGGTCAAAGAAGAAATCACAAGGAAAATTAGAAAATATTTTTAACTTAATGAAAGTGAAAACACATCATATCAAAGCTTACAGAACATACTTAAAATAGTGCTGAAAAGAATGCTTACCACATTAAATGTTTATTTTTTTAAAGGGAAGAATGTTCTCAAGTTAACAATCTAAGCTTCAATCTTAGGAAACTGGAGAAAAGAAGAGTAAATAAAATCAAGCAAAGCAAGAGAATGAAAATAATAAAGATAATGGTAGAGATAAAATTGAAAATAGAAAAGTAATAGGGAAAATTAATGACACCAAAAGATGTTTCCTGTGAAATATCAATAAAATTGATAAATATTTGCCCAAATTGATTAGGGGAAAAAGATAGAAGACAGACACTAGAAAACTCACTCAAGAAGAAATAGAAAATATAAATAGTCCTATATTTATATTTATATATTTGATTTTAAAGAAATGAAATTCATGTTATAAACCTTCCAATAAAAAATCACTTTATAAAAAAGATAATTTGCACCAGATTATTCATTGCAGCTCAATTCATAATAGCCAAGTCATAGAAGAAGCCCAAGTGCCCATTGATCCATGAATGGATTAATAAATTGTGGTATATGTATACCATGGAATATTATGCAGCCTTAAAAAAGATGGAGACTTTACCTCTTTTATGTTAACATGGATGGAGCTGGAACATATCCTACTTAGTAAAGTATCTCAAGAATGGAAGAAAAAATATCCAATGTACTCAATACTATTATGAAACCAATTTACAATCACTTACACTTTCATATGAAGAATAGATCACAACTATGGCCCAAGATGAAGGAGGGAGGAGGGGGAGATGGGAATGGA